>NC_080466.1:22920000-22987500 GCF_030265055.1 Doryrhamphus excisus | reverse complement strand
CCTTTCCACACACTCGCCATTGATGTAGAAGGGGGCGGGTCACTTCTGTTCCTTCTGAAGTCCACGATGGTCTCCATTAGTTTTGTGCGTGTTCAGGGCTAGGTTGTTGTCGGAGCACCAGGTCGTCAGCCTCTGGACCTCCTCCCTGTAAGCTGCCTCGTCTCCCTGTGAGATCAGTCCGACCACTGTGGTGTCGTCAGCAAACTTGACGATGATGTTGCTCTCATGGGCCGGACTGCAGTCGTGTGTGTAGAGGCAGTACAGGAGGGGGTTCAGCACGCAGCCCTGTGGTGATCCGGTGCTCAGACTGCGGGTGGAGGAAAGGTGGGGGCCGAGTCTCACAGTCTGGGGTCTGTTCGTTAGGAAGTCCTTGATCCATCTGCATGTGAGGGGAGGGAGGCCTAGGGTGTCCAGTTTTGTAGTTAGGATGTCCGGGATGATGGTGTTGAAGGCCGAGCTGTAATCCACAAAGAGCATCCTGGCATAGCTGTGCTGTTGTTCCAGGTGGTTCAGCACCGCGTGCAGGGCTATGGCGATGGCGTCCTCTGTGGATCTGTTCGCCCGGTATGCAAACTGGTGGGGGTCGAGTGGGGGGGAGGAGACAGTCTTTTATGTGCTGGAGGACCAGTCTCTCAAAGCACTTCATGATTATGGGTGTGAGGGCAACAGGGCGATAGTCACTGAGGCTGGATGCAGGTGACTTTTTCGGGATGGGGATGATTGTGGCGGATTTCAGGCAGGTGGGGATGACTGCTTGGGCCAGGGAGAGGTTGGAAATCCTGCAGAAGACTCCGGACAGCTGGTGTGCACATGCTCGGAGAACCTTTCCAGGTACGCTGTCAGGGCCCGGGGCCTTCCTGGGGTCCACTGCTTGGAGCACACGCCTCACGTCATGCTCTCCTACAGTTAATGGGGGGGGGGGGGGTCGTCGTGGGGAGAAGATGAGTGTGGCTGTGGTGTTTCAAAGCTGGCAAAGAAACTGTTGAGTTCCTCTGCCAGAGACACGCTCAGGTCTCCTGACATCACATCACGTCCTCTGAAGTTAGTGATGCTCTGCAGTCCCTGCCACACCTCTCGTGCTGGAGAGGTGGGACTCTATCCTCCTGTTGTAGTCCGCTTTGGCTGTTTTTATTCCTCTTCTCAGGTCAGCTCGAGCCGTACTGTACAGAGCTCTGTCGCCTGACCTGAAGGCAGAGTCGCGGGCTTTGGGGAGGGAGCGGACCTGGCTGGTCATCCAGGGTTTCTGGTTTGGAAAAATCCGGATGACTTTGTCCACAGACACAGTTCCCATACAAAACTTGATATAGTCTAGTACTGTCACTGTGTATGTTTCCAGGTCCTGATGTTGAAATAGGTCCCAGTCTGTGTGTTGGAGGCAGTCCTGAAGTTCACTGAGTGCATTTTCCGGCAATGTGGTGATGATCTTTTTGGTGGGTCTGGATCTGCGTCTGAGGGGGGTGTATGCAGGAGTGAGCAGCAGGGAGAGATGGTCTGACTGTCCGAGGTGGGGGAGTGGTGTTGCTCTGTAGCCGTGCTTTATGTTTGAGCAAACATGATCAAGAGTTTTTGGTCCTCGCGTTGGACACTTGACATGCTGATGAAACTTCGGGAGTACAGTCTTTAAATTGGCCTTATTAAAGTCCCCGGCTATAATATGAACGCCATCAGGGTGGGCCCGCTGATGTTCATTGATGACGTTCAACAGGAGAGAGAGTGCCGTGCTAGCGTTAGCATCCGGTGGGATGTAAACAGCGGTGACAATCACAACAGTTAGCTCCCTCGGGAGAAAATACGGCCGGCATCTTACGGACATGTACTCAATGTCAGGGGAGCAGTGAGTCTCTATGATCTTGCTGTTGTTGCACCAATCCTCATGCACGTAAATACAGACCCCCCCACCTCTGCTCTTACCGGAGTCCTCTGTTCGATCCCAGCGGTGTAGAGAGCGGCCGGCTAGCTGCACGCTAGCATCGGGGATCGTCGGTTTGAGCCAGGTCTCCGTGATGATTAGAACACAACAGTCACAAATGTAGCGGTTTCCCTCGAGCTGTAACTCCAGGTCGTCCTTTTTGTGGGTAATGGATCTGGCGTTGGTGAGGTACAGGCTGGGCAGGGGTGGCTTATGTGGGTTGTTTCGTAGCCGTAGCAGTAGGCCGGACCTGCGACCCCGCTTCTGCTTGCGCTCCCGACGCCGCCTGCGCCTCTTTCCAGACCCGACAACAATCCACGGAGCGCCCGGTGGTCTCGCTAGTTCGTCTGGGATGTTGTGTCGACGATGAAAGTCTCTGCAAACTGCCAGTTTGTGTCGGTAGCCGATGTCCACAAGGTCCTGTTGGGTGTAGTGGTGTAATGCCGATGTATACGTGGATAGAGTCCATAGACAAACACACATAAAATAAGCAAAAAAGCACTGAAAGGGAGAGCCGTGAGCCGCTGCGTCTGTGCGCGCCGCCATCTTTGATGTGGTGTCAATTGGCCAAAGAGGAATTCAAAACAGAGGCTCGTGGACCATGAACAATTTTATGGTAGCTGGAGACTTCAACCAATGAAATCCATCCATTTTCTGCACCACTTATTCTCATCAACGGACTGTATTCCCCACCTGTTACCAGCATGGGGACATTCCAACCCAAGATGACAACATACTGGACCAGGGACACAGCAACTTATGTGGCACAGACCCAGTGTCACACTGCCCTACTTTTAGCCACTTTAGCAGCTGAAATATCTCAGGTGGGAGGGCGTTATACTGAAGATCTAAAGGTCCCTGGTTCAAGCACGGTTTTCAGCATAATCCTGATTTGCATTGTGACTTGGCAAATAGTTTGGAAAAGGGACCTTAACTTCAAAATCCCGCCCATCCAGCCAACCTTGAGTTCACTGAGACATTGAGGTGAGCCTGAGGTTGGCTCAGTTGCTTTCTTCACAGCTGGCTTTTAAACCTTTCAAGCCTCATTTCCAATTGTGATTTCTTGTTTTGTTGAAAAAAAGCCCATTATTTCTGGCACATGTTATATGAACTACAATTTTCCCTCCAAAGGAGAAGTCCATTTGGACAATTGTCATTCTGCCCCCACTTTGGACACATCGTCGTGATTCATTGTTTGGCAACTGCTTTGTGACCTCGCCAGTCCTCTTCACAGCCCATCCCCCATTGATCCCCATTCACATGTAAAAGATCCCCGGTTCGAAACTGGGTGGAAACATAGCCGTTCAATTCCTACTTTTACAAAAACATGGGAACAAGGACATGTGCTTGATCTCTGAAGGTGTATACACAAGCATCTGTCCCCAGTTTGGACACAAAATCCATATTTCCCAGATGACTGATTGGGTGCATCACTGGCCTGCATGGAGGGGCTGTGGTGTCATTGCGTGTGTGGCAAAGCGAGCGGGGTAGGTAGTTTGCTGACAACGCCACCTGGGGACTTTCACCCCAGGATGTAACAGGTTTCATCAATCACAAACTCTACATTAATCCCCCAAATCCCACAGAACAAGATCGTGATTTACAATGATAAAAGTAGTTATTTTATTAAACGATTATCTTAAAATGAGTGACAAACCATGAATAATACAAATAAAGTGGTGATGGGAGGAGTCAAAAACAAAAGAGGCCTGGGCTGGGGCTTACCACGACAGCGGTAACATAATGGGAGGGATCCAAACCACACTGCATCCGTGACTCAGTAAACCAAAAGTGGGAAAAAAGGGGACCAACAGGGAAACCGCTGCCGCTCTGGGCCCTCAGCACCTGCCAATGAAAAAGAACATCCTTAAAAGCATAAAAGCAAGGCAACCCTCACACACACTTCAGTAATTAAAAGTCAATTTCAAACCAGCTGACGCCCGGGCTTGCCCTAGGGTCATGGTTGGCGCTACCTCCCTGGGTCTGTCCTGGGTCGCGGGCACCAACGTGCCCTTGGGGGGGGGCGTTCACCGGCCTCCAGGCAGTAGGGTCCGCGCTGCTGGTGGCCTGAAGTCTACGGTGGTGGCTTGGGGTTGCTGTGCTGTGGTGGCTGCTGCGGGGACCGGGCTGTGTGTTGGGAGGGGGCCTGATCCTGCTCATGGGGACATGCTCCTTGGAGTGGGGCCTGCTGGGGGGACGGTGCTCTTCTGGGCGTTTGGGTGTCTGCTGCCACTGCTCTGCTGCATCGCTGTCCCTGTCTTTGCCCATCCCCAGTCTTGCCTTAGGGCTCGTCAGGGATGGTTCTCCGGTACGTGGGTGGAGCGCTGCTGGTTCTGGGGGCGGGGGGGGGTCGGCCCTTCCGTTGGATGGTGGGGTCCGTCGGTGGCCTTGCGCTGGTCTTAACTCCTCGGCTCTGGTGCTTGGCCTCCCCATGACTTGGAGCTATGGCTCTCCCTCACGGGGGTGAGCTGCCCGGCGGGTGTCGGCCGGTGCGGTGGAGCGCCTTACCACTCGCCTGCACGCCCCCTCCGCTTGCTCATGTGCGGGCCTCCTCCCCTCGCCCGCTCCTTTGTCTGCCACACTGCCGTAGCCCCGATGCCGTGGTCGAGGGGAGTCTGGGGGTGCTATCCCTTGGCGGTCCGTACCTCCCTGGGCTCGGGGCCTGGTTGTGGGTCTGGGACCCCTGGGTCCCCCGCCCTGTGATGCCCCAGACGCCCAACCCGGGGACGTCCACAGTGTGTGCTTGCGTGTGTCTGAGATTTTATGTATTTATTGTTTTAAATACTTAGATCAATAATGATTAGTTTTATTATAATTATATATATATATGTGTGGGTGTGCGTGTGTGTATATGGCTATATAGATATACGGGCGGCCTTGCGGGGGTCTGGCACAAGGCGTTCCATCTCTACCGCCCGGTCCTCCATGGGGCAGTGTGCCCGGGCCTCTTCTGTCCTGGCCGGGGCGGTCCTGTGTTGGTAGTCAGGCCTGGGGTTACCTGGGGCGGGCCGGGTCCTGCTTCCTGGGGGTGTGTGGGGGGCGGGGTTTCTTCTTGCTCCGGTCCGGTCGCTCCAAATGCGCATAACAAAAACATCAAATAACGGCAAATAAAATTTCATGGTACAGGAAAGTTGTAGCCAACACCTTTCCTGACACAGAGCAAATCTGTTTAGCATGTAAGGGCATTTAGATCAACAATACTATCTGCCCCAATGGCTGGACGGGACAAGAAAAAAAAGTCAATTTCAAGAGGGGCTCTGTCAAAGAGGGATTCAGGTAACCCTCTATGGGCTCACACTGACACTGTTGCAGCCGCGGTGGGTGGGGATGACTGGAGGAGGAAGAAGAAGTGGAATGAAAGAGGCAGGTCCCGGGATTGACACCTCCAAGATCGAATGAGGTCTTAAACTGCCCACATGGACAAGCCAAATATCAGCAAAGGTTGAGCCAGTCACCTGAAGGTTAGATTTTTGATCTGAGTGTCCCGGATTCAAGTCCCTGTTCAGGTGACCAGTGACAGGGTCTCAGGTCCACTTGCAAACGCCTCCTTTTTGCCCTCCTTTGCATCAAATGTTTCCAGCTCAAATCAACTAACTCATCCTTAACAGACCGCATTCTCTGTGCTTGTGGTCGAAATTTTGCTTCTCGGACAACGGGGTCATCTGCCCCCATTGATCATGCAGTCACGGTAGGCGAGAGGTTTGCCGCTGCTCTGCTTTGCCATGCTGTTTTCTTTACCTTTCCCCGGTCGGTTGGCAGCCTTGATGGGGGTGTTTTGCAGTTGACTGGGTTGTGCGCTGTTGGTTATGGGGCCTGGGGGGTTTTGGGCTTTTGTCGCCGCCATGCTGTTTTCCTTGTGGTGGTGTACTGTTAGTTGTTGTCAACGGGGGCTTTTGTCGTTTCTTCACGGTCCGCATTCTCTGCACTCGTGGTCTGAAGAGGATAATGGGGTCCACTGCCCCCATTGATCTGCTCCTTGAGTCTTGGTGACCAAGAGGTTCTTTGCCGCTCTGCTTTGACATGCTGTTTTCTTTACCTTTCCCCGGCCTTGTCGAGGGTGGGTGGTGTGATGTCGGTTATGGGGGCCGGTAAGTTGCCGCCCTGGGCTTTTGTTGTTCCTGGAGCACATAAAGAAGAGTGGCTAGTACGGGGGTTGAACCCGTGACCTTGGCGTTATTGGCACCACGCTCTGACCAACTGAGCTAACCGGCCACTGGACACCATTGCAATATTTTCTGTTTTTTTTAATTTTATGTACCCCGAAGCAGACTCAATCGGTACGCTGGGGTCTGAGGGCGATAAGTGGGTACCTGGTGGACACCTTGTTTGTGCTCTTGACAGGTATTTCGGGACAGTTTAACAATTGGCTTTTGATGGTGGAACAAGCTAAAACAAGGAAAACAAATTGTTTAGCGCGCCTGGGAGTGGGCCCCTTATTGCAAATAGTTCCCGCTGTCATTTCCGCCGAGTGTCCCTGATGAATACATCCACTGCTCCAGAAGCAGCCTCGGCTAATTGTCGGCCATTCGCCATAGCGCACCCCGAGGTTACAGAGGTCAAAGGTAAGCCCATATTCAGCAGCACACTGGCGAAAGGTAAATTTATGTGCATTACCGTTTCCACAGGTTCCCGATTGGTACAACCCGGCATTAATATCTCTTGGTGTAATTCTACCTTACAGATGGATGCCTTCTTCCGGCCGATACTCAGGGCTGACCTCTGGTGGTGGTGCGGTGGCACACGGTGCAAACGTCTCCTTTTTGCCCTCAAAATACAAGGGCAACAGGACAACCCCTAGGTTCCACCAAGACTTGAACTTAGACCACTGCATTCAAAGTCCGGGGTGCTAACCATTACACCACGGAACCTGCAAGGGTACAGACAGCGCCGGGCCCTGAAGTACATCCTGTCAGATTACATTAGCGTTGCTATAACTTCTCTGATGGTGGTGTTCTGGGAATTGTGTTGAAAGGTAGTTCGGGGGAGGGAGGGCTTGTCCGAGAATTGAACTCGGGACCTCTTGCACCCTAAGCAAGAATCATACCACTAGACCAACAAGCCCCTGCTTGGGCAAATACTTACCTTTCCCCGGTCAGTTGGCGGCCATGATGCGGGTGTTTTCGCAGTTGACTAGGTTGTGCGCTGTTGGTTATGGGGACCGGGGGGGTTATGAGGGGCGGGGTGTTGTGGACGAGGGCTTTTTTGTTCCTTCACGGTCCGCATTCTCTGCACTTGTGATGTAAAATTTTGGGTAGAGGATAATAGGGTCCACTGCCACCTTTGATCTGCTCCTTGCAGTCTTGGTGACCAAGAGGTTTGTTGCCGCTCTGCTTTGACGTGCTGTTTTCTTTACCTTTCCCCGGTCTTTCGGCAGTCTTGTCAAGGGTGTTTCACCGGTGGGTGGGGTGATGTTGGTTATGGAGACCAGCGGGTTGTCGCCGTGGGCTTTTGTTGTTCCTGGAGCAAATAAAGATGGATGGTCAGTATGGGGGTTGAACCCGTGACCTTGGCGTTAATAGCACCACGCTCTGACCGACTGAGCTAACCAACCACAGGACACCTTTGCATCAAATGTTTCCAGCTCAAATCAACTAACTCATCCTTAACAGACCGCATTCTCTGTGCTCGTGGTCGAAATTTTGCTTCTCGGACAACGGGGTCATCTGCCCCCATTGATCATGCAGTCACGGTGGGCGAGAGGTTTGCCGCCCGCTCTGCTTTGCCATGCTCTTTTCTTTACCTTTCCCCGGTCGGTTGGCAGCCTTGATGGGGGTGTTTCGCAGTTGACTGGGTTGTGCGCTGTTGGTTATGGGGCCTGGGGGGTTTTGGGCTTTTGTCGCCGCCATGCTGTTTTCCTTGTGGTGGTGTACTGTTAGTTGTTGTCAACGGGGGCTTTTGTCGTTTCTTCACGGTCCGCATTCTCTGCACTCGTGGTCTGAAGAGGATAATGGGGTCCACTGCCCCCATTGATCTGCTCCTTGAGTCTTGGTGACCAAGAGGTTTTTTGCCGCTCTGCTTTGACATGCTGTTTTCTTTACCTTTCCCCGGCCTTGTCGAGGGTGGGTGGTGTGATGTCGGTTATGGGGGCCAGTAAGTTGCCGCCCTGGGCTTTTGTTGTTCCTGGAGCACATAAAGAAGAGTGGCTAGTACGGGGGTTGAACCCGTGACCTTGGCGTTATTAGCACCACGCTCTGACCAACTGAGCTAACCGGCCACTGGACACCATTGCAATATTTTATGTTTTTTTTAATTTTATGTACCCCGAAGCAGACTCAATCGGTACGCTGGGGTCTGCCACCTTTGATCTGCTCCTTGCAGTCTTGGTGACCAAGAGGTTTGTTGCCGCTCTGCTTTGACGTGCTGTTTTCTTTACCTTTCCCCGGTCTTTCGGCAGTCTTGTCGAGGGTGTTTCACCGGTGGGTGGGGTGATGTTGGTTATGGAGACCAGCGGGTTGTCGCCGTGGGCTTTTGTTGTTCCTGGAGCACATAAAGATGGATGGTCAGTATGGGGGTTGAACCTGTGACCTTGGCGTTAATAGCACCACGCTCTGACCGACTGAGCTAACCAACCACAGGACACCTTTGCATCAAATGTTTCCAGCTCAAATCAACTAACTCATCCTTAACAGACCGCATTCTCTGTGCTCGTGGTCGAAATTTTGCTTCTCGGACAACGGGGTCATCTGCCCCCATTGATCATGCAGTCACGGTGGGCGAGAGGTTTGCCGCTGCTCTGCTTTGCCATGCTGTTTTCTTTACCTTTCCCCGGTCGGTTGGCAGCCTTGATGGGGGTGTTTCGCAGTTGACTGGGTTGTGCGCTGTTGGTTATGGGACCTGGGGGGTTTTGGGCTTTTGTCGCCGCCATGCTGTTTTCCTTGTGGTGGTGTACTGTTAGTTGTTGTCAACGGGGGCTTTTGTCGTTTCTTCACGGTCCGCATTCTCTGCACTCGTGGTCTGAAGAGGATAATGGGGTCCACTGCCCCCATTGATCTGCTCCTTGAGTCTTGGTGACCAAGAGGTTTTTTGCCGCTCTGCTTTGACATGCTGTTTTCTTTACCTTTCCCCGGCCTTGTCGAGGGTGGGTGGTGTGATGTCGGTTATGGGGGCCGGTAAGTTGCCGCCCTGGGCTTTTGTTGTTCCTGGAGCACATAAAGAAGAGTGGCTAGTACGGGGTTGAACCCGTGACCTTGGCGTTATTAGCACCACGCTCTGACCAACTGAGCTAACCGGCCACTGGACACCATTGCAATATTTTATGTTTTTTTTAATTTTATGTACCCCGAAGCAGACTCAATCGGTACGCTGGGGTCTGCCACCTTTGATCTGCTCCTTGCAGTCTTGGTGACCAAGAGGTTTGTTGCCGCTCTGCTTTGACGTGCTGTTTTCTTTACCTTTCCCCGGTCTTTCGGCAGTCTTGTCGAGGGTGTTTCACCGGTGGGTGGGGTGATGTTGGTTATGGAGACCAGCGGGTTGTCGCCGTGGGCTTTTGTTGTTCCTGGAGCACATAAAGATGGATGGTCAGTATGGGGGTTGAACCTGTGACCTTGGCGTTAATAGCACCACGCTCTGACCGACTGAGCTAACCAACCACAGGACACCTTTGCATCAAATGTTTCCAGCTCAAATCAACTAACTCATCCTTAACAGACCGCATTCTCTGTGCTCGTGGTCGAAATTTTGCTTCTCGGACAACGGGGTCATCTGCCCCCATTGATCATGCAGTCACGGTGGGCGAGAGGTTTGCCGCTGCTCTGCTTTGCCATGCTGTTTTCTTTACCTTTCCCCGGTCGGTTGGCAGCCTTGATGGGGGTGTTTCGCAGTTGACTGGGTTGTGCGCTGTTGGTTATGGGGCCTGGGGGGTTTTGGGCTTTTGTCGCCGCCATGCTGTTTTCCTTGTGGTGGTGTACTGTTAGTTGTTGTCAACGGGGGCTTTTGTCGTTTCTTCACGGTCCGCATTCTCTGCACTCGTGGTCTGAAGAGGATAATGGGGTCCACTGCCCCCATTGATCTGCTCCTTGAGTCTTGGTGACCAAGAGGTTTTTTGCCGCTCTGCTTTGACATGCTGTTTTCTTTACCTTTCCCCGGCCTTGTCGAGGGTGGGTGGTGTGATGTCGGTTATGGGGGCCGGTAAGTTGCCGCCCTGGGCTTTTGTTGTTCCTGGAGCACATAAAGAAGAGTGGCTAGTACGGGGTTGAACCCGTGACCTTGGCGTTATTAGCACCACGCTCTGACCAACTGAGCTAACCGGCCACTGGACACCATTGCAATATTTTATGTTTTTTTTAATTTTATGTACCCCGAAGCAGACTCAATCGGTACGCTGGGGTCTGCCACCTTTGATCTGCTCCTTGCAGTCTTGGTGACCAAGAGGTTTGTTGCCGCTCTGCTTTGACGTGCTGTTTTCTTTACCTTTCCCCGGTCTTTCGGCAGTCTTGTCGAGGGTGTTTCACCGGTGGGTGGGGTGATGTTGGTTATGGAGACCAGCGGGTTGTCGCCGTGGGCTTTTGTTGTTCCTGGAGCACATAAAGATGGATGGTCAGTATGGGGGTTGAACCTGTGACCTTGGCGTTAATAGCACCACGCTCTGACCGACTGAGCTAACCAACCACAGGACACCTTTGCATCAAATGTTTCCAGCTCAAATCAACTAACTCATCCTTAACAGACCGCATTCTCTGTGCTCGTGGTCGAAATTTTGCTTCTCGGACAACGGGGTCATCTGCCCCCATTGATCATGCAGTCACGGTGGGCGAGAGGTTTGCCGCTGCTCTGCTTTGCCATGCTGTTTTCTTTACCTTTCCCCGGTCGGTTGGCAGCCTTGATGGGGGTGTTTCGCAGTTGACTGGGTTGTGCGCTGTTGGTTATGGGGCCTGGGGGGTTTTGGGCTTTTGTCGCCGCCATGCTGTTTTCCTTGTGGTGGTGTACTGTTAGTTGTTGTCAACGGGGGCTTTTGTCGTTTCTTCACGGTCCGCATTCTCTGCACTCGTGGTCTGAAGAGGATAATGGGGTCCACTGCCCCCATTGATCTGCTCCTTGAGTCTTGGTGACCAAGAGGTTTTTTGCCGCTCTGCTTTGACATGCTGTTTTCTTTACCTTTCCCCGGCCTTGTCGAGGGTGGGTGGTGTGATGTCGGTTATGGGGGCCGGTAAGTTGCCGCCCTGGGCTTTTGTTGTTCCTGGAGCATATAAAGAAGAGTGGCTAGTACGGGGTTGAACCCGTGACCTTGGCGTTATTAGCACCACGCTCTGACCAACTGAGCTAACCGGCCACTGGACACCATTGCAATATTTTATGTTTTTTTTAATTTTATGTACCCCGAAGCAGACTCAATCGGTACGCTGGGGTCTGCCACCTTTGATCTGCTCCTTGCAGTCTTGGTGACCAAGAGGTTTGTTGCCGCTCTGCTTTGACGTGCTGTTTTCTTTACCTTTCCCCGGTCTTTCGGCAGTCTTGTCGAGGGTGTTTCACCGGTGGGTGGGGTGATGTTGGTTATGGAGACCAGCGGGTTGTCGCCGTGGGCTTTTGTTGTTCCTGGAGCACATAAAGATGGATGGTCAGTATGGGGGTTGAACCCGTGACCTTGGCGTTAATAGCACCACGCTCTGACCGACTGAGCTAACCAACCACAGGACACCTTTGCATCAAATGTTTCCAGCTCAAATCAACTAACTCATCCTTAACAGACCGCATTCTCTGTGCTCGTGGTCGAAATTTTGCTTCTCGGACAACGGGGTCATCTGCCCCCATTGATCATGCAGTCACGGTGGGCGAGAGGTTTGCCGCTGCTCTGCTTTGCCATGCTCTTTTCTTTACCTTTCCCCGGTCGGTTGGCAGCCTTGATGGGGGTGTTTCGCAGTTGACTGGGTTGTGCGCTGTTGGTTATGGGGCCTGGGGGGTTTTGGGCTTTTGTCGCCGCCATGCTGTTTTCCTTGTGGTGGTGTACTGTTAGTTGTTGTCAACGGGGGCTTTTGTCGTTTCTTCACGGTCCGCATTCTCTGCACTCGTGGTCTGAAGAGGATAATGGGGTCCACTGCCCCCATTGATCTGCTCCTTGAGTCTTGGTGACCAAGAGGTTTTTTGCCGCTCTGCTTTGACATGCTGTTTTCTTTACCTTTCCCCGGCCTTGTCGAGGGTGGGTGGTGTGATGTCGGTTATGGGGGCCGGTAAGTTGCCGCCCTGGGCTTTTGTTGTTCCTGGAGCACATAAAGAAGAGTGGCTAGTACGGGGTTGAACCCGTGACCTTGGCGTTATTAGCACCACGCTCTGACCAACTGAGCTAACCGGCCACTGGACACCATTGCAATATTTTATGTTTTTTTTAATTTTATGTACCCCGAAGCAGACTCAATCGGTACGCTGGGGTCTGCCACCTTTGATCTGCTCCTTGCAGTCTTGGTGACCAAGAGGTTTGTTGCCGCTCTGCTTTGACGTGCTGTTTTCTTTACCTTTCCCCGGTCTTTCGGCAGTCTTGTCGAGGGTGTTTCACCGGTGGGTGGGGTGATGTTGGTTATGGAGACCAGCGGGTTGTCGCCGTGGGCTTTTGTTGTTCCTGGAGCACATAAAGATGGATGGTCAGTATGGGGGTTGAACCCGTGACCTTGGCGTTAATAGCACCACGCTCTGACCGACTGAGCTAACCAACCACAGGACACCTTTGCATCAAATGTTTCCAGCTCAAATCAACTAACTCATCCTTAACAGACCGCATTCTCTGTGCTCGTGGTCGAAATTTTGCTTCTCGGACAACGGGGTCATCTGCCCCCATTGATCATGCAGTCACGGTGGGCGAGAGGTTTGCCGCTGCTCTGCTTTGCCATGCTCTTTTCTTTACCTTTCCCCGGTCGGTTGGCAGCCTTGATGGGGGTGTTTCGCAGTTGACTGGGTTGTGCGCTGTTGGTTATGGGGCCTGGGGGGTTTTGGGCTTTTGTCGCCGCCATGCTGTTTTCCTTGTGGTGGTGTACTGTTAGTTGTTGTCAACGGGGGCTTTTGTCGTTTCTTCACGGTCCGCATTCTCTGCACTCGTGGTCTGAAGAGGATAATGGGGTCCACTGCCCCCATTGATCTGCTCCTTGAGTCTTGGTGACCAAGAGGTTTTTTGCCGCTCTGCTTTGACATGCTGTTTTCTTTACCTTTCCCCGGCCTTGTCGAGGGTGGGTGGTGTGATGTCGGTTATGGGGGCCGGTAAGTTGCCGCCCTGGGCTTTTGTTGTTCCTGGAGCACATAAAGAAGAGTGGCTAGTACGGGGGTTGAACCCGCGTTATTAGCACCACGCTCTGACCAACTGAGCTAACCGGCCACTGGACACCATTGCAATATTTTATGTTTTTTTTAATTTTATGTACCTCGAAGCAGACTCAATCGGTACGCTGGGGTCTGAGGGCGATAAGTGCGTACCTGGTGGACACCTTGTTTGTGCTCTTGACAGGTATTTCGGGACAGTTTAACAATTGGCTTTTGATGGTGGAACAAGCTACAACAAGGAAAACAAATTGTTTAGCGCGCCTGGGAGTGGGCCCCTTATTGCAAATAGTTCCCGCTGTGATTTCCGCCGAGTGTCCCTGATGAATACATCCACTGCTCAAGAAGCAGCCTCGGCTAATTGTCGGCCATTCACCATAGCGCAGCCCGAGGTTACAGAGGTCAAAGGTAAGCCCATATTCAGCAGCACACTGGCGAAAGGTAAATTTATGTGCATTACCGTTTCCACAGGTTCCCGATTGGTACAACCCGGCATTAATATCTCTTGGTGTAATTCTACCTTCCAGATGGATGCCTTCTTCCGGCCGATACTCAGGGCTGACCTCTGGTGGTGGTGCGGTGGCACACGGTGCAAACGTCTCCTTTTTGCCCTAAAAATACAAGGGCAACAGGACAATCCCTTGGTTCCACCAAGACTTAGACCACTGGATTCAAAGTCCGGGGTGCTAACCATTACACCACGGAACCTGCAAGGGTACAGACACCGCCGGGCCCTGAAGTACATCCTGTCAGATTACATTAGCGTTGATATAACTTCACTGAGGGTAATTTCTCTACGCCTTCGGGCTGGGGAAAAGGTCCTAACTGTCATTTGTGCGTCCGTGCCAAACGGCAGTGCGGTACCCGGTCTTTTTGGAGTCCTGGTGACTCCGTCGTTCTACTGGGAGACTTCAACGTCCATGTGGGCAATGACAGTGTGACCTGGAGGGGCGTGATTGGGAGGAACGGCCTCCCTGATCTGAACCCGGGCAGTGTGATATTATTGGACTTCTGTGCGAACCACAGTTTGTCCATAACTAACACCATGTTCGAACATAGGGATGTCCATAAGTGCACTTGGCACCAGGACACCCTTGGCTGCAGGTCTATGATCGACTTTGCAGTCGTGTCATCAGACCTGCGTCCGCATGTTCTGGACAGGCGGTTGAAGAGAAGGGCTGAGCTGTCAACTGACCAGATTAAGGTTCCTTACGCTCAGGAGGCACTGGTTGAAATCCCACAGCTGGCATTTTCCTGGTCAGCTCCATTATCCAATACTGGAATGATTTGGCAGCAAAAGACTGTCAGATTGTACAAGACACCTGAACACCTTGAGAAGAAGATGAAGAGAGGTTTTGTTCTAATGAGAAGGGTTTGTTTGTTGACATTGTGACATACAAAAGAGGAACTCCCCGTCGGGGAATCGAACCCCGGTCTCCCGCACGGCTGGCGGGGATAGTTCAGCTGAAACGAGCTAAATTTTCCCCATTCATTTCCAATGAGAGAGAAAGGCCACTGTGAATGTAATATACTTTGTCCATGAGTGGCGCTGTGGCCGCTTCTGCTACACCCACCCACCACATCCATCCTGAACTTCAGGTAGAAATTAACTCTATTAAGTGTCATTATTTCATATGTTATTTGTGTTTCTCAGAGATTGCTGCGCACCGTTCAGGGTTGCAGAGTCTTCTGCGGAGAAACCCCTCAACTGGGATGCATGGCAAACAACTGACACAATTGTTACTGAGGCCACATCTGTGTGCCTCAGAATATCACCCGTTTTACGGCACCTTCGCACAGTTCCTGTCGGCTGCCTTCTCTGTGGTGGACCAGGAAGACCCGCAGAGGCTCCAGGATGCATACGTCTTCTGTGGCATCCAGCCTGCAAATCCCACCAAGCAGCATATTCGTGAGCACTGCAGGATAAAGATTCCTCCGCCCGGGACGCTTATTCAGAGAGTGGAAGGGGTGTTGAAGCACTTTCACCTGACCGCAGATCCGAATGGCATCCCTCTTTATAAGCCCTCCATGCTAAAGAGATAGAGGATCCAACGAGTCCACATTCTGCGCGGTTGCCTCAGTGATCCTGAGGTGGAAGGGGGCATACTGTACCGCCGTGGAGGAACGATACAGTTAAACCACGTGCCAGGTGAGCGTGCAGCAGTCCCCGTCTGGATCCCCATCAGAGGCACGTCGCAGCAGGAGGGCTACCACTTTCACCAGGCCAAATGGGTGACCGGCACGCAGGTCTCCCCAGAGCTGTTCCAGGCCATGACAGGAGTGTGTCGCTGGAACTATCAGCGTCTGCTGGACCTGAAACTGCCAGGCGTTTCTCTCCCGCCTGTTTTCAACCCTGCACTGATATGCTCCCTGAATGCTGTTTCCAGACGGGTCTTTGGCGAAGAAAAGTACCCTGCTCTTCGTCTGGCAGCTGAAGACACCGGGGAGAGGTTTGGCCTGGAGTACAGGGAGCCAGAATGTTGTCTGGTCCCTTTAGACTGGGACAAACATAAAACCAAGAAGGACCCCGGCCACGCCACAAGTGCTCCTTCTCCAGGCATCCTGCCTGATCAGGGAGCAGACCCAGTGCAGCCTTCCTCCACACCTCCCACCAGGCTTTCCAGCTTTGTTCACCCTCTTCAAACTGCTACTGTGACTACGTCTAGTCGTGTGGCCCCTATCCCAGCATCTGACTTGGACAATAAAGCTTCTGTTACTGAGCTTCAGCCACAGCCAGGTAAAAACCTAATCATGTGTCCCCTTGTTCTAATAGTGTTGCATCTTGTTTGAACCAAATAACAAATGTGTATCTCTTGGTTTTCTTTGCCTAGAGCCCACAAGAAGATTACCCATCCAATGTTCTCCGACTGCTGCCCGCACTGGACCAGTGAAGACTGGAGGGAGAGTATTTGTGTTGGACCACAAGCGCTGGCCGTCTCCAAAGAAGTCGGCAATTGACGAGCTCCTTAATAAACACCGCGGGCACGAGGACATGATCAAGCTTGTGGTTCGGGAGTATGGCACTCTTGTCCACAAGTCCAGCAAAGACCCCAACAGCATGCTGCATCCAACATCAAAATTGCATATTCCCAAATACATAATACACAACAGTAAATTTCTCAATACATCATCTTCACTAAATACCAGCCCAGAGAAGCTGCAACATACACAGCAGCTTTGGCAGTTGCTAAGCACTACCTCTGCTGTGCCTGTCGTGACACTGCCTGCAGCTATGGTCATTCCACCATCACCACCACCACCACCACCACCTGCTCATACCCCATTGGAGCAGGAGCAACCACCTCCCTTGTCAAAAAAACTCAAACAAAAACATGTCTGTGCTGTTGTCAACCAAAATCAAAATATCAAGGGGATGGGACATCAATACATTATTATCAATACACTTTTATCAGCGGGGCCCTGTCAGATACTTTTATTGCCCCACAAAAGTGTTCCAAAAATATGGTGCAGAAGGTCTGACAAACTCCAAGATGCCATTTCAAGAGTTCAGTCAAACAGGGGGAGGAATCTCCTCCACCCCCTGTCCGAAAGTGCCGGTTCGGCAGGATGCAGCTAAAGCAGGGTCCGAACAGCCCCCACATCCACACTGGCTTTCCAGGGCAAGCAGGGAAGTACATCTACTGCCCTGCCAAAGTCTTCTCTATCTATAGAGAGAACGGGATTGAAAGAGAGATGAGCTGGAGGGAGTTCCAGGCCTCTCCTTTTTATGAAAAGGAGAAACAACGGCAGCAAAATAAATGAACATTTTTTTTAATGATTCATAGCTTGTGATTAGTATTCATTTTTTATTTCTGAGAGTGTTTTTGAGTGTGGCATGGCAACCTGATGAATAAATATTCTTTGTTACATTGCATTGATTTTGTGTTTTATTTCAAGCACTGGTATCAATATAAGCCTGATAGGAATAGTTTGTAATCATATAGGGATTAATTGGAAAAAATATATATTGTGGAGAAGAAAATGGTGACTTGACTGATGCTTAGACGGGATTCGGACACCTGACTTCATTTCTCCAAAGTCTCTCTGCTTGTCTGACATCTGTCTCGCATCCTGATTGGCTGGCAGCAAATGTCAACAACACAAGCGCGGCCCGCGCTTGGCAAGTGAGAATTCTACCACTGAACCACCAATGTCACGTGGGGACACACTGTAAGAGAACAAAATTCAACTGTCAAGTGGATGAGCCTCTGCAAAGTGGCGCTGAATGACAAAACATCACAATGTCATACTCTTTGGATTCAAGCACCTTCTGGCGTAATGGGATCCACAACAATCACGTCAGCTGTGGATGCAACGTCAATTCGTTCTTGAAGGGCAAGTGACAAAAAGAAGTACATGGTTCACAAATCAGCTGCCAAAGTTTCACTGACCAAGCACCCAGGCACTGCTGGGATTTGAACCCACGATCTCCTGTTTACTAGACAGGCACTTTGACCAGCTTAGCCACAGTGCCAGCAGTTCATCTGGTACCAACACAAAAACAGTTCGCCAATGGGGAAAAATTTTCATACAAGGGAGGGAGTCCAAAGTCCAACACAAGTGTGAATTGAGAGTCCCTGGGTGGGCTCGAACCACCAACCTCTCAGTTAACAGCCAAACGTGCTGACCAATTGCGCGACAGGGAGTACAACAGCATGACTGCAGTAAGGTTTCACTAAGTGCTGTCCACCTTAACTCTCGGGTGGTCCGGTCTGTTACGTTTCAGGTGTCATTCTGAATACTGCCCTTTCGCAGGAAAAGAGCCTTTGTACTTTTTCAACATGAGCTCTAAAGAAAGGTATAAGCTGAGATATACTGCATTGGCCGGGAACCGGACCCGGGCCTCCCGCTTGACAAGTGAGAATTCTACCACTGAACCACCAATGCCACGTTGGGAAACGCTGTCGGAGAACAAATTAAATTGTCGAGTGGATGTGCCCCTGCAAAGTGGCGCTGAATGACAAAACATCACAACACACGCACGGGATGCCAGGGGAGGCCGAGTACTAACAGAGCTGAGCGAGAGGGCATAAGAATAAAAATTGTGACCTTGTGGTGGTTACCCTGCAGCACCAAGGATATGGCGCACGTCTGATGCGTAATGCATGCCAGGTGATGTTCATCTAGCGAGCGGACATTCTTGTGGGGGACAAGCTCAACAGTAGGAATGTTGAGAGAACTGACCAGTCCGCTATCAATGAAGTTCTCGTCCGCCCCAGAGTCAATTAATGCTGTGGTAGGAGAAGCTTCCCCCGCCCAGGATATCGTACCTTCCACCTGAAGTCGGCCCACCAAAGCGGATGACGCAGCCGGTGTGGTTGGAGCGGGCAGTGCCAGCAGCTGGGGAATATCCCTGGTGGAGGAAGAGCGTTGGCGTGCTGGGCGAACTGGACAGCGGGAAATTGTGTGTAGGACTCCCACAGTACAGGCACAGCCACAGGCGTGGACGGTGACTCCTCTCCGCTGACGAAAGGCGACTGGCTCCCAGTTGCATGGGGACGACACTCCCGACGTCATCAGACGGCGCACCGCTGCTGGAGCAGGGAGGGAGGAGTGGTGCCGGAAGAGCCCCAGGAAGTGGGATTTGGAGCCGACGTGTGGGTCGGAGAGGCCCCGCCCTCCGCTGTGCGCTGCGCTCCCGCAGCCGGTTGTCGAGTCGAATGGATAGCGACAGAGAGCGGCTGGAATGACAAGGCGCTGCGGAGCGCATATCGGGCGAGCCTCAGCCAACAAGTGCAAGATGAGCTGGCCGCTCGGGATGAGACCCAGACGCTGAGGCTCGCCCGATACGCGTTTCGTAGCGCCTTGTCATTCCAGCAGCTCTCTGCCGCTATCCCGGTCAACGTGTGGTGCTCATAACGCCAAGGTCATGGGTTCGACCCCCTGTACTGGCCACTCTTCTTTATGTGCTCCAGGAACAACAAAAGGGCGACAACCCACTGGCCCCCATATTCAACATCACACCACCCACCCACCTGTGAAACACCCTCGACAAGGCCGCTGAAAGACCGGGGAGAGGTAAAGAAAACAGCATGTCAAAGCAGAGTGGCAACAAACCTCTCGGCCACCGAGACTGCAAGAAGCAGATCAATGGGGACTCCATTATCCTCTACCCAAAATTTAGACCTCCAGTGTAGAGAATGCGGACCGTGAAAGAACAACACCCCGGCCCTCATAACCAACAGTACTCCACCACAAGGTAAACAGCATGGCGGCAACAAATGCCCAGCCAAAGCGTCACAGACAGGATTCCAACCTGTGCGGGGAAACCCCATTGGATTTCGAGTCCAACGCCTTAACCTCTCGGCCACCGTGACTCCTTGGAAAAGACCAATGGGGGCAGGTGACCCCATTGTCCTAGAACCAAAATTTTGCTGAAGGATCAGCTGGCAACATGTGCATGGGAGGAAGACACATGGTTTGTGTGAGGGGCTACACAAGTCTTTCCACTTCTAGTTAAAAGCCAGGCACCTCACATTGTTTCCATAAAGTACCAAGGGATTGTCCTGTTGCCCTTGTATTTTGTGGGCAAAAAGGAGGCGTTTGCAAGTGGACCTCAGACCCTATTACTGGTCACCTGAACAGGGACTTGAATCCCGGACACTCAGATCAAAAGTCTAATGTTCAGGTGACTGGCTCAAACTTTGTCTTGTCTGACCACTCTTTTGTCCAGAAGATATTTGGCTAATGTGGTCTGTTTTCTTAAACCTGCAAATGTCCAAATACACAAGGGTATTGTCTTTGTAGGGAGCATTGTAGTACATGTGACATGAATACTACATATGACATCAAAAATGATGGGTCTTTATTCAACAGAACAAGAACAACATTTCTTTTAAATAACGGCATAGGAGCTGCTGAAACACAGAGAAGGCACTGCTGGGATTTGAACCCAGGATCTCCTGTTTACTAGACATGTCTGTCAAAAAATCACAACAGTATACAGTGTCTTCTCTTAAGGGCCCCTGCTTACCAGTTGATGGGGTTTGACTTGATTCCTTTTAACATAAAAGCATTCCGTCGTCTCTTAATCTATAATCCTGGCTGGCGCTTTTGCAAAAGGTAATATTTTCAAGCAGAGCTTCAAACTGAAATCTGTGACTTGATCAACCTAACTTCTGATCAAATGTGTTAGACCATGGAAGCTGGAATGTGCTTATGAAAAGTCATTGACACGCAGTTTGCCAATTGGGAACCACACAAGTGCTGTGCAAGAGTGGAGCGCAAACATGAATGAACAGCGACACTGATGCATAAAGAGAACGTCCCTGGGTGGGCTCGAACCACCAGCCTCCCGGTTAACAGCCGAGCGCGCTGACCGATTGCGCCTCAGAGACTCACACCCTGCCACCTTCTGTTCAGTTGAAGCCATACTAACGCATGCTATGCGTCCAGCATGCCCTTTGTTTTGGATGTGACGCGCAACTTCTGGTGTAACAATCGAGGTATTGCAAACCAGGACACCAGCTTTACTCTTTGATGAACGCAAAGTATTTTTGGGTACAATCCAGGGGTCTTGTGCTCCCACGGAAATGGCTCTGTCCTTTTTCAACATGAGTTGAGACGAAATGAATTAAAATAGACAGACTGCATTGGTCACTCAATCAGAATTTCTCGGTTTGCCAATTTCAGACTGCGTGACAAAGAATCAAGTCAAACTCCATCGACAGGATGGACAGGGAACAACAAAGCAGGGAAGATAAGGGACAGGGAGGAGAGGGGAAAGATGCGACCGCCTTTGTTGAGAGCCAGAGATGAAGCTCTCATCTCTGCAAGGTCAAGTACAGTATGCCAGAAGATTTTACCTTGTGAGTTGTCCTCATTCCATAAAGGCCTGGATAGCTCAGTTGGTAGAGCATCAGACTTTTAATCTGAGGGTCCAGGGTTCAAGTCCCTGTTCAGGCGGTGAAGTTAGGCAGGCCCCTTCCCTGAATAACTTGTTTAAGTAAACCTTTTCGACCAAGCACCTTTGCGATCTTCCAGGACTGTGGGTAAACGCCATTCTCAATAATTAAATTGAAGATACAGTGCGAGACAGGCACTTTGACCAGCTTAGCCACAGCGCCAGCTGTGCATCTGGCACCAACACAAAAACAGTTCGCCAATGGGGAAAATCTTCATACAAGGGAGGGAGTCCAAAGTCCAACACGTGTGAATTGAGAGTCCCTGGGTGGGCTCGGTTATCAAACTCGCTCCCAAGGAAATGTTGGAACTTGGGAAAGCATTAAGAATGGCAAGAAGTAGGATTAAGAATCCTACTTCTTGCCAAAAGCCTACCCTATGGTAGAAGATAAGATATGCCTTTATTCGTCCCTCAGTGGGGAAATTTGCAAGGTCCCGCAAGTTCCGCAACAGCAGTGGGAGTACCTCAGTATGTTTACAGACCATGGACTCCTCCTAAATTTAGATACATACCCTTATCCATGCCAAAACCACACAACAACCTTGACCAAATCCTGACTGACATAACTGACTTGGTACATAATCACCGTCTCAACGGAACTGAATTAGCCCAACTGTTGACATTGACCACAGGCTCCAAGTATGGTGCTTTTTGTACGGCCATTTAGCCAATTTGGCCAAAGGGGAATTCAGAACACCCTCGTGGCCCATTGCCATTTTTATGGTACCTGGCGACTTCAACCAGTGAACTCCACTGTACCGCTTATCCTCATCGACGGACTGTATTCCCCACCCTTTACCAGCATGGGGACATTCCAACCCAAGATGAGAACACACTGGACCAGGTGCACAGCAACATAGTATGTGGCACAGACACAGCTTCACCCTACCCCCACTTTTAGCCCAGACTGAAAAAGCAGAGAAACCCCTTTGCAGCTGAAATTGCTCAGTTGGGAGAGCGTTGGATTGAATCTCTAAAGGTCCCTGGTTCAATCCCAGTTTTCAGCACAATTGCTGTTTACATCGTGAGTTGGCAAATAGTTTGTAAAGGGGTGACTTTGTTCTCTTGATTTCATCAACATCGATCACGACAACACAGCCAATGACATATTAAGACCAGACAAGTGCAGTTGGGAGGTGACATACCGAATCCTGATGCATATCATGTTACAATCAGACACAAACAGGAGGACCCAACCTTGAGTTCGCGCAAATGTTCACAGCATTAGGTCTGCAAAGTGTTCAGCTGATGCACATTTACTGGAAAGGAAAATGGGCTTTTGTCACGGTAGCCATGCCGACACAAGCTAAAATGTTTCTCCCGCCAGGACAACACCCACATGAAATTCAAGCTTTGCTCGCAGACGAAAAAGAACCAGCTGGAATGAGCAATCTGCACCTCCAAGTCTGAGTTTATGGTTCTTGCCCAGAAAAGCATAGCTCACAGCCGTAATTGTATAGTGGTTCCTACTCTGTGTTGTGGCCGCAACAACCCCGGCCGATTCAGGGTCATGGCAGGTGTGTGTTGCTTTTGTAATTGTATTGTCTGAAAAGACAAGATTGTCTGTCCACTTGAAGTGTGGTGCTATAAAAATACACTAGTTTTGACCACACCTGTATTTTTAGTAAACATTATTAGCATGCAATGAATCAAAGTATAAGGTACGATGTCGGAGATCAAGAACGCTTTTGTTGGCAAAAAAGCCATAACATATCACATATCAAACCCGCTATTTCTTGCATGTAGAGCAAGAACTCTAGCCTTTGAGTTAAATCCCCCCGCTGCACAGGAAGGCTGCCACAATTTCTGCAACACCAAAACACTAATTAAGATGTGTCATTTTGAGTCAACAAGACCATGTCCACAAAGGAGATGAGGTGACCGAGAGGTTAAGGTGATGGACTGCTAATCCATTGTGTTCTGCACGCATGGGTTCGAATCCCATCCTCATCGGACTATACTAATGCACCAGTTTTGACACCACCTGTGTTTTTAGGAAACATCATTGAATGCAAATAATTAATTGCATTCTTGTGGGGGACAAGCTCAACAGTAGGAATGTTGAGAGAACTGACCAGTCCGCTATCAATGAAGTTCTCGTCTGCCCCAGAGTCAATTAATTCTGTGGTAGGAGAAGCTTCCCCCGCCCAGGATATCGTACCTTCCACCTGAAGTCGGCCCACCAAAGCGGATGACGCAGCCGGTGTGGTTGGAGCGGGCAGTGCCAGCAGCTGGGGAATATCCATAGGTGGAGGAAGAGCGTTGGCGTGCTGGGCGAACTGGACAGCGGGAAATTGTGTGTAGGACTCCCACAGTACAGGCACAGCCACAGGCGTGGATGGTGACTCCTCTCCGCTGACGAAAGGCGACTGGCTCCCAGTTGCATGGGGACGACACTCCCAACGTCATCAGACGGCGCTCCGTGTTTTGTCTGAGTCACGGCTGGTGTGTGTTGCTTTTTGTTGTTTTCTTGCCTGAAAGGACTTCTCGCTCGACCCAATTTTACTCTTGGCGAAACACTGATAATCCAGAACATAGCCTTAAACTGCAGGTGCATTAGTTGGAGGGCTCGTGGCCACCTGGTCACCTGAACAGGGACTTGAATCCCGGACACTCAGATCAAAAGTTTATTGTTCAGGTGATTGGCTCAACCTTTGTCTTGTCTGACCATTAACTCTTTTAGTCCAGAAGATATTAGGCTTGTCCATGTGGGCAGTTTAAGACCTCCGTCGATCTTGGAGGTGGCAATTTCGGGACAGGGGCTTCTTCATCTCTGCAAGGTCAAGTACAGTATGCCAGAAGATTTTGCCTTGTGAGTTGTCCTCATTCATCAAGCGCCTGGATAGCTCAGTTGGTAGAGCATCAGAATTTTAATCTGATTGTCTAGGGTTCAAGTCCCTGTTCAGGCGGAGAAGAGTAGACCCCACATTACCAGCATGGGGACATACCAACCCAAGATGAGAACACACTGGGCCAGGTACACAGCAACATATGTGGCAGAAACACAGCTTCACCCTGGTCCCTCTTTTAGCCTCTACTGAAAAAGCGGAACACCACCTTTGCAGCTGAAATCGCTCAGTTGGGTGAGTGCGAGATTAAGATTTAAAGGTCCGTGGTTCAAGCCTGGGTTTGAGCACAATCCCTGTTTACGTTGCGACTTTGCCAATAGTTTGAAAATGCTTATTGGCAGGCTGAAAGGACCTTAACTTCATTCATCAAAGGGCCACCCCTCCAGACAACGTTAGAGGAGGTTACAAGCCAAACCTGTCAAGCCGTGATTGTGATTTCATGTTTTGTTGAAGAAAAGCCCATAATTTGTGGAACAATTTTCCCTACAAGGGAGAAACATTTGTCGATTTGGACAATTGTCAATATGCCCCCACTTTGGACGCATCGTCTTGTGTCATTGTTTGGCAACTGCTTCACCAGTCCCCTTCAAGGGCTCACCCTTCATAGTGTAGTGGTTAGCACGTTTGCCTTACATGCAAAAGGTCCCTAGTTGGAAACTGGGTGGAAGCAAGGCCGTTCAATTCCTTCTTTCACAAAAAAATCAAGGTGACAAATGGGAAAAAGGATATGTGCTTGATCCCTGAAGGTGTGTACACGGGCATCTGTCCCCAGTTTGGACACACAATCCATATTTCCCGGATGACTGATCGGGTGCGTCACTGGCCTGCACGAAGGGGCTTATGGAAGGAGGTGGCCGCTGTGGTGTCGTTGCATGCAAACAACATCCTCATCCTTGACACAGCGAAGACCAAGGAGGAGAATAATCGTGGATTCGGTCCGCTTACACTGGCAGGATTTCACCAGTCCTGTTGAAAGCCTGGCCACTGGTGTGGTTTCCGTCATGCTGTGGTTCGCCTAACACTGAAGACACTCCTTTGCCGGCGCTGTGGCTTAGTTGGTCAAAGTTCCTGTCTCGTAAACAGGAGGTCCTGGGTTCAAATCCCAGCAGTGCCTTGCATATGTGTTTCAGCGACTCCATTTTTTTCTCTCCAACATTTCAAGTAAATGTTTTGAATCAGACGTCATGTTCTGTTGAAAAAATATCCATCATTTCTGATGTCATATGTAGCATAAATGTCATATGTACTACAATGCTCTCGACAAAGGCAAAAACATTGTGCATTTGGACATTTGCGGGGCTAAGAAAACAGACCACATTAGCAAAACAAAAGAGGTTCGGGTCTAACATTTAAGGGAAGCGCTCTACTATCTGAGGTAATTCCCCTGCTTGGCAGAGAAGGTCCAGTCACAGAACTATTTTGGTTCCTTTGCTGGAGTACGTCAAAGTGACACTGTCTCTGCCTTGCTGAGTGCAGACATAGAGCAGTCCCTGGTGGTCTAGTGGATAGGATTCGGTGCTCTCACCGCCGCGGCCCGGGTTCGATTCCCGGTCAGGGAATTTACATTTGGGTAGGTTTTGACTGGAGCTAGGATTTGTCTTCGGCCTCAGTCGAATGGTTGGGGTCATCTTGAAGCACAAACCGTTGTCATCCTGAAGCGACTGACAACAGATATATAAACAAAATGGACACAATGGACAACACAATAAGACAAGGTCCTCGACTGAGAATGCTGTCAGGACTGGGTTTAGGGTGAAACAGAGCATTTGTCGGATGCTCCGGGATAGATCCTTGTTAGAATAAAATGTAGATAGAATGAATATAGCATCAGTTATCACCCTTATATCCATTTGCTTAGACAATAGAAAGAGTGTTTGAATGTGCTGAAGAAGAAATGTTCCTGTGACCCTGATCAGAGACCCCCAGCAACCCCCAGGTCCTGGATGTGCCTGGATGCGCCAACCGCAACCCTGCAGATGTTCACGTTAATCCTGCAAGAACGTGTCAAGATAAGAACTCATAAAACAATAAAAGTAATTCCTCTCATATACACACACATACACATAGAGAAACAAATACAGCTCGTGCAACTGCCACCCCTAGACCCCTAGAGTTGCATGACCATGTAGTAGGGACCCCCAAAAGAGAATAAATAAAGAGGAGTTTGAACTGCATACTCAGTGGAGCGGCATGTAACTGGGTATGTGGTTTCACTCTCCTCGCTGCGAGTAACTTTGAATATTGTTGTCTGTCTCTTCTGTATTTCTGCATTTAAGTGTTTTTACAAGTGTCACAGGAGTTTGACCCTGACAACCCACTGACTCACAACGACCTTGCACATCTACACGTGTCAGGGTTAAACATATTGGCCTCTCATGCTACATGGTGTGACTAGGGACGTGGAGTCAGTACTTCAGTCTCCGCATTGAACGTCTGCAGCAACTGCCCTAAGCCACTTGCTGCCACTGCCTTTGCTCAGAATGAAGTCACAAGAGTGCCACACAGACTGACTCCTTGAGATAACCAAAGTCCTGTCTCTGAATTTGGACACAGGTCAAGTGGCTGGGCTTGTTGTGGGCGACCTGATGAGACCACCACTCAGCATGTGGCATGTGCGAGAGACTAGTCCGGGCGGGACCGGTGCAACTCATACTTACCTGCCAGGGGAGATACCATGATCAAGAAGGTGGTTCACCCAGGGCGAGGCTCAGCCATTGCACATGGGTTGAGCTGACCTCTGCGAATTCCCCAAATGCGGGAATCTCGACTGCATAATTTGTGGTAGTGGGGGACTGCGTTCGCGCTCTCCCCTTATCCCGTGTTTAAAACAAGAGGCAGCACCGCGCCGAGCTCCTTGGCTTGCGAGTGCAGCCAGACCGAGCAAGAAACGACCAGCCCAGCACTACCAATGCTTGCTGGAAAGGTCTGCCCGTCCATGGGAGACAACCAACCAGCCGTGAGGCCGATCTGCTCTCAGTCAGGAAACCTCAATGAGAAACGGCAACAAGACAGAGAAAGGGGCGTCAACAACCATTTCGATTGATCTGAGTCTAAAGTTCAAGGTTTGCTCACAGGCAAATTTGAAGCAGCGAGAATGAGCAATCCGCACCTCTGAGTAGGAGTTCATGGTTCTCACCCAAAAAACGATAGCTTGTAGCCGTAATCGTGTTGTTGTTTGTATTCTGTGTTTTGTCTGAGTCACGGCTGGTGTGTGTTGCTTTTTGTTGTTTTCTTGCCTGAAAGGACTTCTCGCTCAGCCAAAGCAAAGCCAGGTAAAAACGCGTAATTATTTGTCCCTTTGTTGGAATAGTTGCATCTTGTGGCTGTAGTGACACTGCCTGCAGCGATGGTTATTTCACCACCACCACCTGCTCATACCCCGTTGGAGCAGCAGCAACCACCTCCTGTGTCAAAAAACTCAAACAAAAACCATGTCTGTGCTGTGGCCAACCAAAATCAAAATATCAAGTGGATAGGACATCAACCACGACGTTCATCAACAAGGCCCTGTCAGATAATCTTAGTGCTGCAGAAGGTCTGACAGACCCTAAGATGCCATTTAAAGATTTCAGTCAAACAGACTTCTTCCAGCGAGAGGTGGATGAGACAAGAAAGAGGGTGGAGGAAAAACAGCAGAAGAAGAGAAAGAGGGATGAATCTCCTCCACCCCCTGTCCGAAAGTGCCTCTGCAGGATGCAGCTGAAGCAGGGCCGGAAAAGCCCCCGCATCCACACTGGCTTCAGAGAAGTACATCTACTGTCCTGCCAAAGTGTTCTCCATCTATAGAGAGCACAGGATGGAAAAAGAGATGAGCTGGAGGGAGTTCCAGGCCTCTCCTTTCTATGAAAAGGAGAAACAAAGGCGGCAAAATAAGTGAACAATGTGTATATTCATTATTCATAACTGCTTACATGTAGATTTTTTTATTATTATTGAGAGTGTTCTTGAGTGTGGCAACCTGATAAATAAATATTCTTTGTGACATTGCATTGATTTTGTATTTTATTTAAAGCACTGGTATAAATATAAGCCTGATAGGAATAATTTGTAATTATATAGGGATTAATTGGAAAAAAATAATATTGTGGAGAAGAAAACTGTGACTTGACTGATGCCTTAGACGGGATTCAAATACCTGACTTCATTTCTCCAAAGTCTCTCTGCTTGTCTGACATCTGTCTCGCATCCTGATTGGCTGGCAGCAAATGTCAACAACACAAGCGCGGCCCGGCCAACGCTCTGACCAATTGCACAGAGACTACATCAGCATCACTGCAGTAAGGTTTCAATAAGTTTCTACTTCTGACAGAAATGTGCAAATACTCAAGTGCTGTCCACCTTAACTGTCAGGTGGTCCGTTCTCTTACTTTTCAGGTGTCATTCTGAGTTCTGCCCTTTCACAGGAAAAAGAGCCTTTGTACTTTTTCACATGAACTCTAAAGAAAGGTACAAGCAGAGATGTACTGCATTGGCTGGGAATTGGAGCCAGGGCTCCCGCTTGGCAAGCGAGAATTCTACCACTGAACCACCAATGCCACATGGGGTTGCACTGTCGGAGAAAAGTGGCTGAGCCTATGCAAAGTGGCACTGAATGACAAAACATCACAATGTTATACTCTTTGGATTTAGCTCCTTCTGGCATAATGGGATCCACAACAATCATGTCAGGTGTGGATGCACCGTAGACTCGTTTTTGAAGGGCAAGTGACAAAAAGAGGTACGTGGATGCTGCCAAAGTTTCACGGACCAAGCACCCAGGTACTGCTGGGATTTTAACCCAGGATCTCCTGTTTATTAGACAGGGACTTTCACCAGCTAAGCCATAGTGCCAGCTGAGCATGTCAACGTGGCAATGCTGCCTTTACTCTTCTAGACATTAACTGCTTGCAACGTTGAGACAACGCCATTTGTCGTGTGTCATTCGGTCAGCAGGTGGGGAATCCCGTATATATTTGGCACCGATACAAAGGGTTTACCTATTGGGAAGAATGCAAGGGCTCTCCAAAAGAGTCCAACACAAGTGTCACACGAGGGTCTGGAAATGGTCCCTGGGACTGACACAAATAACTAGGTTGTTAATCTGGACTAACATAACATAATACCCACATGGGAAACAAAACGCAGAGTGTGTGAATGCCTTTTAAAAAGTAGGCTCTGGAGGGTCAGGGTGGCCGAGTGGTCGAAGGCACTGCCTTCAGGTGCAGTCTCGAATTAGGCGTGGGTTCGAATCCCACTCCTGACAGCTTCTTGCATCTTGAAGTGGCGTCACCCTTCATTCCAGAGTGGCCGAGGCTGTTACTCCTGGGCAGTAAACCAGGGGTGCTTTTCAAAATGTCTGCTGCTGAAAAGTGTACAAAGAAGACCTATTGTATCCCGGGATCTTGCATTTCTCCTGAAAACAGGCTTTGTATCTCAACATGACCTCTGATAAAAAAGTATGGAAATACCAGTAGAGGCCTGCTGGAATTGGAACCAATGAGCCCCTAGACAACTAAAGCATCGTGCCTGTGAAGCATGCAAACTTGACTTGAATGGGGCCTTTAGTAGAAAAGGAAATCCTGGGCATCTGGCACGGACACAAAAACAGTTCACCAATGGGGAAACATGTTCATACAAGGGAGGGAGACCAAAGTGTCAATTGTCACCAGTGAAACACCCTCGAGAGGTAAACAAAACAGCATGTCAAAGCAGAGCGTCAACAATCCTCTCAGTCACCAAGACTGCAAGGAGCAGATCAATGGGGGCAGTGGACCCCATTATCCTCAACCCAAAATTTAGACCACGAGTGCAGAGAATGCGGACCGTGAAGGAACAACAAAAGCCCCCGTCGACAACACCCTGCCCCTCATAACCCCCCGGCCCCATAACCAACAGCGCAGAACCCAGTGAACTGCGAAACACCCCCATCAAGGCAACCAACCGACCAGGTAAAGGTAAAGAAAACAGCATGGCACGGAGAATGCGGTCTGTTAAGGATGAGTTAGTCGATTTTAGCTGGAAACATTTGATGCAATGGTGTCCTGTGGTCGATTAGCTCAGTTGATCAGAGCGTGGTGCTAATAAAGCCACGGTCATGGGTTCACCCCCGTACTGACCACTCTTCTTTATCTGCTCCAGGAACAACAAAAGCCCACGGCAAAAACCCATCGGGCCCCATAACCAACAGCGCACAACCCAATCAACTGCGAAACACCCCCATCAAGGCCGCTAACTGACCGGGGAAAGGTCAAGAAAACAGCATGGCAAAGCAGAGTGGTGGCAAACCTCTCGCGCACCGTGACTGCATGAAGCAGATCAATGGGGGCGGCCACCCCATTGTCCTCTACCCAAAATTTAGACCCCGAGTGCAAAGAACGTGGACCGTGAAGGAACAACAAAAGCCCACGTCAACAACACCCCGCCCTCATAACCAACAGGACACCAGGAAAACCTATCCAAGGGTCAATGTACGTCAGGTTGGAAGCACCGAACCAGGGTGAGGTTGACACACCTTGTCTGGTCCTCAGGGCGTCCGTGGCATGAGGTGAGACCCTACGGAAGTAGGACTATGCACTAGGCGCTCCACATCAATTGACAATTCTGTTATTGGAGGAAGGAAAGAAATTGGGGCACAAACACCAGTCATGTTCTCGGTCGGTAACCTATCACTCACGTCGGGTCCACCGCACCACTACCAGAGGTCAGCCCTGAGGAGCGACCAGAAGAAGGCATCCACCAGTAAGGTACAATTACACTAAGAGGTATTAATGCCGGGTTGTACAAATCGGGAACCTGTGGAAACGGTAATGCACATAAATTTACCTTTCACCACTGTGCTGCTGAGTATGGGCTTACCTTTGACCTCTGTAACCTCGGGGTGCGCGAATGGCCTACAATTAGCCAATAAAACAAAGGATTCCTTGTAGAATTTAGGCAATCGATCCCGCTACCTCTCACATGCAAAGCAAGCGCTATACCATTTGAGCTAATTCCCCTGCTTTTCCTGAATTGGCAGAGAAGGTCCAGTCTCAGAACTATATTTGTTCTTGAATTAACTCAGAGCAAATGACTACTGGATCGTGGGAGGGAGCAAAGCAGTGGCTCAACATATTTGACAGTGCATCCCATGCCAGAAAGCTCGAGGAGCCACAGAGGAACAAAAGATGGCTGACTTACCTCAAGACCACATTGAGCCTTCTCCACCAATTACCTATGGTGGCATGGATTGTTTTGGCCCATTTCACACAAAACAAGGGCGTAAAGAACAAAAACAGTACAGTCTACTATTCACTTGTCTATGTTCTGGAGGTGATCATATAGAGATGCTGGAGGACTTGACCACTGACTCATTCATCAATGCCCCAAGATGCTTCATTGCCATCAGAGGTGCTGTTTGGCACATCCGATCAGATCAGGGAACATACTTAGTTTGAACTAAAAATGAAATGGAAAAGTCTCTAAAGGAAATAAACACAGAAAGAGTAACAGACTACCTGGCAGACAAGCAATGCAACTTTGTCATAAATGCAAGCCATATGGGAGGTGTTTGGGAGCGCCAGATCAGAACCATCAAAAGCGTGCTCATTTCAGTCCTAGCAAACAGTGCTGGCAGGTTGAGTGACAGTTCCTTGAGAACCTTTCTTTAGGAAGCCATGTCTGTTGTGAATAATCACCCTCTTACTGTGGACAATGTAAACAACCCATGTGTCTGGAACCACTGACACCTAACCACCTGATTACCATGTAGTCATCTATTCCCATGCCACCACGTGTTTCCAAAATGGCGCAGCGGACGGCTGCCTTGGTGTGTTGGTCCTCCAGCACCTGGACTCCGCAGGAACCTATGCTAGGATCCTGTTTGTGGACTTCAGCTCCGCCTTCAACACCATCCTCCCAACTCTGCTCCAGGAGAAGTTCTCCCAGCTGAGCGTGCCTGACTCCACCTGCAGGTGGATTACAGACGTCCTGTCTGACAGGAAACAGTGCGTGAAGCTGGGGAAACACATCTCAGATACAAAAACCGTCAGCACCTGATCCCCCAGGGCTGCGTTCTTTCTCCTCTGCTCTTCTCCCTGTACACAAACAGTTACACCTCCAGTCACCAGTCTGTCAAGCTCCCGAAGTCTGCGGACAACACCACCCTCATCGGACTCATCTCTGACGGCGACAAGTTTGCCTACAGGTGAGAGGTTGACCATCTGGTGACTTGGTGCAACCTGAACAACCTGGAGCTCAACGCCCTAAAAACAGTGGTGATGGTTGTGGACAACAGGAGGAACTCAGCCTCTCCTGTCCCCATCAACCTCTGTGACTCTACGATTGACATTGTGGAGTCCTTCCGCATCCTGGGTACCATCATCTCCCAGGACCTCCAGTGGGAGCCGAACATCAGCTCCCTCATCAAGAAGGCACAGCAGAGGATGTACTTCCTACGTTCCTATGGCAGCTGAAGAAATTCATCCTGCCAAAGACAATGTTGGTGCACTTCTACAGCTCCATCATTGAGTCCATCCTCACCTCCTGCAATCTCCCGTCCCTCCAGGATCTGTACGCCTCCAGGACCCTAAGGCGTGCAGAAAAGGATTGTGGCCGATCCTTCTCAACCCGGACACAGTCAAGGTGTTGAGGGAATCTGTTTCAGGGGCCTTAGAATCTCATCTCTCTTATTTGCAGATGATGTGGTTCTTATGGCCTCTACGGGCTGTGACCTTCAGCGCTTACTGGGACGGTTTGCATCTGAGTGCGAAGCGTCTGGGATGAGACTCAGTACCTCCAAATCAGAGGCCGTGGTTCTCAGTCGTAAAAGGGTGGAGTGCTCCCTCCGGGTTGGGAATGAGGTCCTACCCGAGGTGGAGGAGTTTAGGTATCTTAGGTATGGTCACGAGTGAGGGAAAGTGGGAGCGTGAGGTCGACAGACGGATCGGCGCAGCCTCGGCAGTAATGCGGTCGCTGTAACGGACCGTCGTGGTTAAAAAAGCTTTCAATTTACCGGTCGATCTATGTTCCCACCCTCACCTATGGTCATGAGCTTTGGGTCATGACCGAAAGAATGACATCTCGGATACAGGCGGCTGAAATGAGTTTCCTCCGTAGGGTAGCTGGACTCACCCTAAGAGATAGGGTGAGGAGCTCAGTCATCCGGGAGGGCTCAGAGTAGAGCCGCTTCTCCTTCACATCGAGAGGAGTCAGTTGAGGTGGCTCGGGCATCTAGTCCGGATGCCTCCCGGACGCCTCCCTGCAATGCTTCCCTTTTCGGAGGGTCCGGACGGTTTGCCAGAACCCCTTCGAGGCCGACCAAAAGTCGTGCTCCATGGCCTCACCGAATTCCTCCCACACCCGAGTTTTTGCCTCGACAACCGCCGAAGCCGGGAACCGTTTGGCCTTACAGTACCTGTCAGCTGCTTCCGGAGTCCCACAAGCCATCAATGCTCGATAGGACTCCTTCTTCAGCTTGATGGCGGCCCTGACCTCTGGTGTCCACCATCGGGTTCGGGGCCTGCCGCCACGACTCGCACCGACCGCCTTGCGGCCGCAGCTCCGGTCAACCGCCTCAGCAATGGAGGCACGGAATATGGCCCATTCGGATTCAATATCCCGGTCCTCCCCCGGGATGCAGGCGAAGCTCTGCCAGAGGTGAGAGTTGAAAACTCGACGAACGGGAGACTCTGCCAGACGTTCCCAGCACACCCTCACTACTCGTTTGGGTCTACCAGGTCTGTCCAGCATCCTCCCCCGCCATCTGATCCAACTCATCACCAGGTGGTGATCAGTTGACAGCTCAGCCCCTCTCTTCACCCGCCTGTCCAGAACATGCGGACGCAGGTCTGATGACACGACTGCAAAGTCGATCATAGACCTGCAGCCAAGGGTGTCCTGGTGCCAAGTGCACTTATGGACATCCCAGAATTTCTAGGCGCAGCCAAGGTGTTGAGGGAATCTGTTTCAGGGGCCTTTGAATGTAATCTCTGCTATTTGCAGATGATGTGGTTCTTATGGCCTCTACGGGCTGTGACCTTCAGCGCTTACTGGGACGGTTTGCATCTGAGTGCGAAGCGTCTGGGATGAGACTCAGTACCTCCAAATCAGAGGCCGTGGTTCTCAGTCGTAAAAGGGTGGAGTGCTCCCTCCGGGTTGGGAATGAGGTCCTACCCCAGGTGGAGGAGTTTAGGTATCTTAGGTATGGTCACGAGTGAGGGAAAGTGGGAGCGTGAGGTCGACAGATGGATCGGCGCAGCCTCGGCAGTAATGCGGTCGCTGTAACAGACCGTCGTGGTTAAAAAAGCTCTCAATTTACCGGTCGATCTATGTTCCCACCCTCACCTATGGTCATGAGCTTTGGGTCATGACCGAAAGAATGACATCTCGGATACAGGCAGCTGAAATGAGTTTCCTCCGTAGGGTAGCTGGACTCATCCTAAGAGATAGGGTGAGGAGCTCAGTCATCCGGGAGCGCTCAGAGTAGAGCCGCTTCTCCTTCACATCGAGAGGAGTCAGTTGAGGTGGCTCGGGCATCTAGTCCGGATGCCTCCCGGACGCCTCCCTGGTGAGGTGTTCCGGGCATACCCAGCCGGGAAAAGGCCCCGGGGCAGACCTAGGACACGCTGGAGGGATTATGTCTCACAGCTGGCCTGGGAACACCTTGGTGTCCTCCCGGTGGAGATGGAGGAGGTGGCCGGGGACCGGGAAATCTGGGCTTCCCTACCAAGACTGCTGCCCCCCGCGACCTGGACCTGGATAAGCGGAGGAAGATTGATGGATGTGGAGGTGGAGAGGTGTGACATTTCTGATCAAATTCAGAGGTCATGTGTTGGTCCCGAAAACGGTCTTTGCACTTTTTTACACCGATGAAAGGTATAAAAACAGCCCTGTTGCATTCGGAATCGGACCCGGGTCTCCGGGTCTGCTGAAACGACCGAAACATTCCCCATTCATTTCCAATTATAGCGAAAGCCCATTATGAATGTAATATACTTTTGTCCAGGAGTGGCGCTGTGGCCGCTTTTTCCTCCATCCATGTTGAACTTCGGGTAATAAACAGCACAATTGCTTTTTCCGAGCGAGCGAGCGACGAGACGGACAAAAACATGGTAAACTACAGTAAAAGAAAACAGCACAAATACTTGAAAATATTTTGTCTTTGAACTGTTCTGCTTTCATGTTTTTATGTGGCTGTTTGTGGTGTGGCGGTGCCACTTCTGCTATTGTTCGTTATTTACGACCGCCGCAGTATACCTATTACACGTATTACACGCTATTACACGCATTAGCAACAGTTACATTACATTAGCAACAGCTTCAGCCAAAGCAAAGCCAGGTAAAAACTTAATCATGTGTCCCTTTGTTCTCATAGTTGCATCTTGTTTGAACCAAATTACAAATGTGTATTTCATGGTTTTATTTGCTTAGAGCCCAAAAAAGATTGTCCATCCAAACTTCTCCAACTGCTGCCCACACTGGACCAGTGAAGACTGGAGGGAGGGTATTTCTCCTTTCTATGAAAAGGAGAAACAAAGACGGCAAAATAAGTGAACAATACGTATATTTATTATTCATAACTGCTTACATGTAGATTATTATTTATTTTTTATTATTGAGAGTGTTCTTGAGTGTGGTACCCTGATAAATAAATATTCTTTGTTACATTGCATTGATCCTCTCGCCCGAAGACAGCTGGGATAGGCTCCAGCACCCCCCGCGACCCTTGTGAGGAAAAGCGGTAGAAAATGAATGAATGACATTGCATTGATTTTGTATTTTATTTCAAGCACTGGTATCAATATAAGCCTGATAGGAATAGTTTGTAATGATATAGGGATTAATTGGAAAACAATAATATTGTGGAGAAGAAAACAGTCACTTGACTGATGACTTAGACGAGATTTGAAAACCTGAATTCATTTCTCTGAAGTCTCTCTGCTTCTCCGACGTCTCTCTTGCATCCCGATTGGCTGGCAGCAAATGTCAACACCACACGCGCGGCCCCCGCTTGGCAAGTGAGAATTCTACCACTGAACCACCAATGCCACGTGGGGACACACTGTAAGAGAAACAAATTAAACTATCAAGTGGATGAGCCTCTGTAAAGTGGCGCTGAATGACAAAACATCACAATGTCATACTTTTTGGATTCAAGCACCTTCTGGCGTAACGGGATCCACAACAATCATGTCAGCTGTGGATGCACCATTGACTCGTTTTTGAAGGGCAAGTGACAAAAAGAGGTACGTGGGTCAGAAATCAGCTGCCAAAGTTTCACGGACTAAGCAGCCAGGCACTGCTGGGATTTGAACCCAGGATTTCCTGTTTACAAGACAGGCACTTTGACCAGCTAAGCCACAGCGCCAGCCGAGTAAGTCACCCTGGCAATGCTGCCTTTACTCTTCTAGACATAAACTGCTCCAACGCTGAGATGATGCCATTTGTTGTGTGTCATTCGGTCAGCAGGGGGAGAATCCCGTATATTTGGCACCGATACAAAGGGTTTACCAATTGGGAAGAATGCAAGGGCTCTCCACAAGTGTCACACAAGGGTCTAGAAACGGTCCCTGGGACTGACACAAATAACTAGGCTGTTAATCTGGACTAACTGTTAGAATAAAAACTAAATTCAATTATTATAGTGTTAAGTTATCACCCTTATATCCGTTTGCTTAGACAATAGACAATAGTCTTGAGTGTTTTAAAGCAGGAACATTCCATGACGCTGACCAGCAACTCCCAGCACCACTAATCTTGCAGGTGCCTGGGAATATCAGTAGCTACCTTGAAGATGTTCCTGTTCATCATGCAAAATGCGCCAAGATAAGAACACATGCACAAAAAGTAATTGCTCTCACATACACACACACACATAGACAACAAGTACAGCTCGTGCAACTGCTTGCTTCCCCCTCCCCTTAGAGTTGCACAACCATGTATTAGGGACCTCCTAAAGAAAATAAAAAGAGAGGAGCATGAATGGCATCCTCAGAGTGGAGCGGCATGTCACTGGGTTTGTTTTTTCACTCTTCTCGCTGCGAGAAATTTTGAATTTTGTTGTCTGTCTCTTCTGTAATTAAAGTGTCACAGGAGTTTGAACCTGAACCTGAAGTTTGGTGCTGCATTCAGGTTGCAGTCTCTAATGAGGCGTGGGTTTGAGTCCCACTTCTGACAGCTTCTTGCATCTTGAAGTGGCGTCACCCTTCATTCTAAAGTGGCCGAGGCTGCTCCTCCTGGGCAGTAAACCAGGGGTGCTTTTCAAAATGACCGCTGCTGAAAAGTATACAAAGCAGACCTATTGCATTCTGGGGTCTTGCGTTTCTCCAGAAAACAGTCTTTGTTCTTCAACATGACCTCTGATAAAAAGTATGAAAACCAGAGTCATGGAAATACCAGTAGAGGACTGCTGGAATTAGAACCAATGAGCCCCTCTTTGCTAGGCATGTAATTTGACCAACTAAAGCATAGTGCCTGCGAAGCATGCAAACTTGACAATGGTGCCTTCAGTAAAAAAGGAAATGCTGAAATGCTGAAATCTGGCACCGACACAAAAACAGTTCACCAATGGGGAAAAATGTTCATAAAAGGGAGGGAGCCCAAAGCCAAACACATGTGTCAATTGAGCGGCCCTGGGTGGGCTCGAACCACCAACCTCTCAGTTAACAGCCGAACGCGCTGACCAATTGCTGCATAGAGACTACATCTGCATCACTGCAGTAAGGTTTCAGTAAGTTTCCACTTTTGACAGAAAGTTGCAAATACTCAAGTGCTGTCCACCTTAACTCTCAGGTGGTCCGGTCTGTTACTTTTCAGGTGTCATTCTGAATTCTGCCCTTTGGCAGGAAAAGAGCCTTTGTCCTTTTTCAACATGAGCTCTGGGTAAAAGCTTAGATATACTGTATTGGCCGGGAATCAGACCCGGGCCTCCCGCTTGGCAAGCGAGAATTCTACCACTGAACCACCAATGCCCGCCTGAGGTGCTTACCTTTTAACTGGAACTGGAAAGGCTTGTGTAGCCCCGCACACAAACCAAGTGTCTTCCTCACATGCACACCCAATGTGGGTCTCAAACCCAGGACCCTGAGAGTAAGAGTCTCATGCTCTACCCACTGAGCTAACCAGGCCTTTTTCTGCTGTAGATATAATTTTTTGTTTTTCTTTTTTATCGATGTGGCCATCTTGATGTTTGATCAATTCCACAGACAACCTTGTTTCAGAAGGAGCGAGACTTTCAGTCATCTGTAGTTCTACAGTCTCCGACTCAGGCAACATCTTTGTACCCGACATTTCCAATTTATGATCACTCTGCAACCGCCCTTGAACAGACACCCATGTCCACCCTCTCTTGGGGAACTATTGACTCGACTCAATTAAATGACACACTAAAACCAAAAGACCATAGTTGGAATCCTCCCAGCCTCGTTGGCATATCAACGAGTATGTCCACACCCCGAGGTTATCAAACTCGCTCCCAAGGAAATGTTGGAACTCGGGAAAGCATTAATGGCAAGAAGTAGGATTAAGAATCCTACTTCTTGCCAAAACCTACCCTTTGATGTAGAAGGAGAAGCCTACCCTATGGTAGAAGATAAGATATGCCTTTATTCACCCCTCAGTGGGAAAATTTGCAAGTTCCGCAACAGCAGGGGGAGTACCTCAGTATGTTTACAGACCATGGACTCCTCATGAATTTAGATACATACCCTTATCCATGCCAAAACCACACAACAACCTTGACCAAATCCTGACTGACATAACTGACTTGGTACATAATCACCGTCTCAACGGAACTGAATTAGCCCAACTGTTGACATTGACCACAGGCTCCAAGTATGGTGCTTTTTGTACGGCCATTTAGCCAATTCTGCCAAAGGGGAATTCAGAACACGCTCGTGGCCCATTGCCATTTTTATGGTACCTGGCAACTTCAACCAGTGAACTCCACTGTACCGCTTATCCTCATCAACGGACTGTATTCCCCACCCGTTACCAGCATGGGGACATTCCAACCCAAGATGAGAACACACTGGACCAGGTACACAGCAACATAGTACGTGGCACAGACACAGCGTCACCCTTCCCCCACTTTTAGCCCAGACTGAAAAAGCAGAGAACCCCCTTTGCAGCTGAAATTGCTCAGTTGGGAGAGCGTTGGATTGAATCTCTAAAGGTCCCTGGTTCAATCCCAGTTTTCAGCACAATCGCTGTTTACATGGTGAGTTGGCAAATAAAAGGTGTAAAGGTGTGACTTTGTTCTCTTGATTTCATCAACATCGATCACGACAACACAGCCAGACAATTACATATTAAGACCAGACAAGTGCAGTTGGGAGGTGACGTACAACAAATGTTCACAGCATTAGGTCTGCAAAGTGTTCAGCTGATGCACATTTACTGGAAAGGAAAATGGGCTTTTGTCACGGTAGCCATGCCGACACAAGCTAAAATGTTTCTCCCGCCAGGACAACACCCACATGAAATTCAAGCTTTGCTCGCAGACAAATAAGAACCAGCTGAAATGAGCAATCTGCACCTCCAAGTCTGAGTTTATGGTTCTTGCCCAGAAAAGCATAGCTCACAGCCGTAATTGTATAGTGGTTCCTACTCTGTGTTGTGGCCACATCAACCCCGGCCGATTCAGGGTCATGGCAGGTGTGTGTTGCTTTTGTAATTGTATTGTCTGAAAAGACAAGATTGTCTGTCCACTTGAAGTGTGGTGCTATAAAAATACACTAGTTTTGACCACACCTGTATTTTTAGTAAACATTATTAGCATGCAATGAATCAAAGTATAAGGTACGATGTCGGAGATCAAGAACGCTTTTGTTGGCAAAAAAGCCATAACATATCATTTCGACAATACGGATATCAAACCCGCTATTTCTTGCATGTAAAGCAAGAAACTCTGGCCTTTGAGTTAAATCCCCCCGCTGCACAGGAAGGCTGCCACAATTTCTGCAACACCAAAACACTAATTAAGATGTGTCATTTTGAGTCAACAAGACCATGTCCACAAAGGAGATGAGGTGACCGAGAAGTTAAGGTGATGGACTGCTAATCCATTGTGTTCTGCACGCATGGGTTCGAATCCCATCCTCATCGGACTATACTAATGCACCAGTTTTGACACCACCTGTGTTTTTAGGAAACATCATTAGAATGCAATTAATCCAAGCGTCCGGTACAATGTGGGAGATTGAGAATGCTTTTTTGGCAAGAAAAAGGCATAATATACCATTTGGAGAATGCAGGCATCGATTCCACTTCATCTCACATGCGAAGTGAGCGCTCTACCATTTGTGGTCCTACAAGAATGGGATTTGTTTTTGTGTACTTCGAATGAAATGTTTTCCGCATGTTGCAGAATTTTCCACAGGAAAGAAATCTTTAAGATGTATCACCAAAAGAGCTGAACCGCCCAATGTGGGGCTCGAACCCACGACCCTGAGATTAAGAGTCTCATGCTCTCCCGACTGAGCTAACCGGGCATTTTTCTGCCACGATATCACTTTTTAATTTTTTTGAATTGATGTGGTCTTCTTGATGTTTGATCAATTCCACACCCAACCTAGTTTCTCAGGGAACAAAGGAGCGAGAGGTTCAGTCATAACTGAGAACTTTGGAAGTGTAGTCATCTTAACCCTCCTGTTATGTTCATTTGTCAGGAACAGCCATGATGTTCCCGGGTCAATTTGCATGTTTATTTATCTGAAAGATGTCCAAAACCAAAAAAATCCCCACAAGCATTGTTAGTTATTCACTACTAACTCCATTACTAACTATTCTATCAATGTTTAGTGCAATGGTGTACCTTACCTCTCACAGGTAGTGGTTTAATTAATTTTAATTAATTAATTAATTGAATGAATCAGAGGCATCATGACCAGTCTGCATCAAAACATTAACTGAAATCCTGTGGCAGGTTTCTGGCATTGATTCTTAATTCAGTTGCCATCCCTGATAGATGGTAATGGTAATGGTAATCATGCCCATGTGGCAGGCGAGTCTCTTTGCTTGTCTGACGTCTGTGTCGCATCCTGATTGGCTGGCAGCAAATGTCAACAACACGCGCACGGCCCCCGCTTGGCAAGTGAGAATTCTACCACTGAACCACCAATGCCACGTGGGGACACACTGTAAGAGAAAAAAAATTCAACTGTCAAGTGGATGAGCCTCTGCAAAGTGGCGCTGAATGACAAAACATCACAATGTCATACTCTTTGGATTCAAGCACCTTCTGGCGTAATGGGATCCACAACAATCACGTCAGCTGTGGATGCAACGTCAATTCGTTCTTGAAGGGCAAGTGACAAAAAGAAGTACATGGTTGACAAATCAGCTGCCAAAGTTTCACTGACCAAGCACCCAGGCACTGCTGGGATTTGAACCCAGGATCTCCTGTTTACTAGACAGGCACTTTGACCAGCTTAGCCACAGTGCCAGCAGTGCATCTGGCACCAACACAAAAACAGTTCGCCAATGGGGAAAAATGTTCATACAAGGGAGGGAGTCCAAAGTCCAACACATGTGTGAATTGAGAGTCCCTGGGAGGGCTCGAACCACCAACCTCTCAGTTAACAGCCAAACGTGCTGAGCAATTGCGCGACAGAGACTACAACAGCATGACTGCAGTCAGGTTTCACTAAGTGCTGTCCACCTTAACTCTCCGGTGGTCCGGTCTGTTACGTTTCAGGTGTCATTCTGAATACTGCCCTTTCGCAGGAAAAGAGCCTTTGTACTTTTTCAACATGAGCTCTAAAGAAAGGTACAAGCTGAGATATACTGCATTGGCCGGGAAACGGACCCGGGCCTCCCGCTTGGCAAGCGAGAATTCTACCACTGAACCACCAATGCCACATTGGGAAACACTGTCGGAGAACAAATTAAATTGTCGAGTTGATGTGCCGCTGCAAAGTGGCGCTGAATGACAAAACATCACAATCACAACACACGCATGGGATGCCAGGGGAGGCCGAGTACTAACAGAGCTGAGCGAGAGGGCATAAGAAAAAAAATTGTGACCTGGTGGTGGTTACCCGACAGCACCAAGGATATGGTGCACGTCTGATGCGTAATGCATGCCAGGTGATGTTCATCTAGCGAGCGGACATTCTTGTGGGGGACAAGCTCAACAGTAGGAATGTTGAGAGAACTGACCAGTCCGCTATCAATGAAGTTCTCGTCCGCCCCAGAGTCAATTAATGCTGTTGTAGGAGAAGCTTCCCCCGCCCAGGATATCTGAAGTCGGCCCACCAAAGCGGATGATGCAGCCGGTGTGGTTGGAGCGGGCAGTGCCAGCAGCTGGGGAATATCCCTGGTGGAGGAAGAGCGTTGGCGTGCTGGGCGAACTGGACAGCGGGAAATTGTGTGTAGGACTCCCACAGTACAGGCACAGCCACAGGCGTGGACGATGACTCCTCTCCGCTGACGAAAGGCGACTGGCTCCCAGTTGCATGGGGACGACACTCCCGACGTCATCAGACGGCGCTCCGATGCTGGAGCAGGGAGGGAGGAGTGGTGCCGGAAGAGCCCCAGGAGGTAGGATTTGGAGCCGACGTGTGGGTCGGAGAGGCTCCGCCCTCCGCTGTGCGCTGCGCTCCCGCAGCCGGTTGTCGAGTCGAATGGATAGCCACAGACAGCGGCTGGAATGACATGGCGCTGCGGAGCGCATATCGGGCGAGCCTCAGCCAACAAGTGCAAGATGAGCTGGCTGCTCGGGATGAGACCCAGACGCTGAGGCTCGCCCGATACGCGTTTCGTAGCGCCTTGTCATTCCAGCAGCTCTCTGCCACTATCCCGGTTAGCTCAGTTGGTCAGCGTGTGGTGCTCATAACGCCAAGGTCATGTGTTCGACCCCCCGTACTGGCCACTCTTCTTTATGTGCTCCAGGAACAACAAAAGGGCGACAACCCACTGGCCCCCATATCCAGCATCACACCACCCACCCACCTGTGAAACACCCTCGACAAGGCCGCTGAAAGACCGGGGAGAGGTAAAGAAAACAGCATGTCAAAGCAGAGTGGCAACAAACCTCTCGGCCACCGAGACTGCAAGAAGCAGATCAATGGGGACAGTGGACCCCATTATCCTCTACCCAAAATTTAGACCTCCAAAGTAGAGAATGCGTACTGTGAAAGGACAACACCCCGGCCCTCGTAACCAACAGTACTCCACCACAAGGTAAACAGCATGGCGGCAACAAATGCCCAGCCAAAGCGTCACAGACAGGATTCCAACCTGTGCGGGGAAACCCCATTGGATTTCGAGTCCAACGCCTTAACCTCTCGGCCACCGTGACTCCTTGGAAAAGACCAATGGGGGCAGGTGACCCCATTGTCCTAGAACCAAAATTTTGCTGATGTCAAGGATCAGCTGGCAACATGTGCATGGGAGGAAGACACATGGTTTGTGTGAGGGGCTACACAAGTCTTTCCACTTCTAGTTAAAAGCCAGGCACCTCACATTGTTTCCATAAAGTACCAAGGGATTGTCCTGTTGCCCTTGTATTTTGTGGGCAAAAAGGAGGCGTTTGCAAGCGGACCTCAGACCCTATCACTGGTCACCTGAACAGGGACTTGAATCCCGGACACTCAGATCAAAAGTCTAATGTTCAGGTGACTGGCTCAAACTTTGTCTTGTCTGACCACTCTTTTGTCCGGAAGATATTTGGCTAATGTGGTCTGTTTTCTTAAACCTGCAAATGTCCAAATACACAAGGGTATTGTCTTTGTAGGGAGCATTGTAGTACATGTGACATGTATACTACATATGACATCAGAAATGGTGGGTCTTTATTCAACAGAAAAAGAACAACATTTCTTTTAAATAACAGCATAGGAGCTGCTGAAACACAGAGAAGGCACTGCTGGGATTTGAACCCAGGATCTCCTGTTTACTAGACAAGTCTGTCAAAAAATCACAACAGTATCTTGTAACAGTAAGAGGTGTCTTCTCTTAAGGGCCCCTGCTTACCAGTTGATGGGGTTTGACTTGATTCCTTTTAACATAAAAGCATTCCGTCGTCTCTTAATCTATAATCCTGGCTGGCGCTTTTGCAAAAGCTAATATTTTCAAGCAGAGCTTCTGTGTTTCACCAGACCTGTGCAGAAACAAACTGAAATCTGTGACTTGATCAACCTAACTTCTGATCAAATGTGTTAGACCATGGAAGCTGGAATGTGCTTTTGAAAAGTCATTGACACGCAGTTTGCCAATTTGGAACCACACAAGTGCTGTGCAAGAGTGGAGCGCAAACATGAATGAACAGTGACACTGATGCATCCAGAGAACGTCCCTGGGTGGGCTCAAACCACCAGCCTCCCGGTTAACAGCCGAGCGCGCTGACCGATTGCGCCACAGAGACTCACACCCTGCCAACTTCTGTTCAGTTGAAGCCATACTAACGCATGCTATGCGTCCAGCATGCCCTTTGTTTTGGATGTGACTCGCACCTTCTGGTGTAACAATCGAGGCATTGCAAACCAGGACACCAGCTTTACTCTTTGATGAACGCAAAGTATTTTTGGGTACAATCCAGGGGTCTTGTGCTCTCACGGAAATGGCTCTGTCCTTTTTCAACATGAGTTGAGACGAAATGTATTAAAATAGACAGACTGCATTGGTCACTCAATCAGAATTTCTCCGTTTGCCAATTTCAGACTGCGTGACAAAGAATCAAGTCAAACTCCATCGACAGGATGGACAGGGGACAACAAAGCAGGGAAGATAAGGGATAGGGAGGAGAGGGGAAAGATGAGACCGCCTTTGTTAAGAGCCAGAGAAGAAGCTCTCATCTCTGCAAGGTCAAGTACAGTATGCCAGAAGATTTTACCTTGTGAGTTGTCCTCATTCAACAACGGCCTGGACAGCTCAGTTGGTAGAGCATCAGACTTTTAATCTGAGGGTCCAGAGATCAAGTCCCTGTTCAGGCGGTGAAGGTAGGCCCCTTCCCTGAATAACTTGTTTAAGTAAACCTTTGCGATCTTCCAGGACTGTGGGTAAACGCCATTCTCAATAATTAAATTGAAGATACAGTGCGAGACAGGCACTTTGACCAGCTTAGCCACAGCGCCAGCTGTGCATCTGGCACCAACACAAAAACAGTTCGCCAATGGGGAAAAATGTTCATACAAGGGAGGGAGTCCAAAGTCCAACACGTGTGAATTGACAGTCCCTGGGTGGGCTCAAACCACCAACCTCTCAGTTAACAGCCAAACTTGTTGACCAATTGCGTGACAGAGACTACAACAGCACACAAGGAATAACTTGTTTAAGTAAACCTTTTCGACCTAGCACCTTTGCGATCTTCCAGGACTGTGGGTAAACACAATTCTCAATAATTAAATTGAAGATATGAGTTTCTCAGGGAACACAAGGAGCGAGAGGTTCAGTCATCACTGGGAACTTTGGAAGTGTAGTCACCTTAAGTCAGGTCTGCGTTGGTGAACTTCAGAGGCTACATGACCAGTCTGCATCAAAACATTATCTGAAATCCTGTGGCAGGTTTCTGGCATTGATTCTTAATTCAGTTGCCATCCCTGATAGATGGTAATGGTAATGGTAATCATGCCCGCATGGCAGGCGAGTCTCTTTGCTTGTCTGACGTCTGTGTCGCATCCTGATTGGCTGGCAGCAAATGTCTGAGAATTCTACCACTGAACCACCAATGCCACGTGGGGACACACTGTAAGAGAAAAAAATTCAACTGTCAAGTGGATGAGCCTCTGCAAAGTGGCGCTGAATGACAAAACATCACAATGTCATACTCTTTGGATTCAAGCACCTTCTGGCGTAATGGGATCCACAACAATCACGTCAGCTGTGGATGCAACGTCAATTCGTTCTTGAAGGGCAAGTGACAAAAAGAAGTACATGGTTCAGAAATCAGCTGCCAAAGTTTCACTGACCAAGCACCCAGGCACTGCTGGGATTTGAACCCAGCATCACCTGTTTACTAGACAGGCACTTTGACCAGCTTAGCCACAGTGCCAGCAGTACATCTGGCACCAACACAAAAACAGTTCGCCAATGGGGAAAAATGGTCATACAAGGGACGGAGTCCAAAGTCCAACACATGTGTGAATTGAGAGTCCCTGTCAGGTTCAAACTCCTCCAGGTCTCTGGTGGTGAAGAAGGGGAAAGTCACAGACCAGTTTCGCTTCTCAGTCAGAGGCACCCAGATTCCATCGGTGGGGGAGAAGCCAGTTAAGAGCCTGGGCAAGATCTATGACTGTACCTTGAAGGACACCGGAGCACTCCAAGCAACATCAGAGGAGTTGGGAACCTGGCTGACCGCAGTGGATAAGTCAGGATTACCAAGTTTACCAAGTTTAAAGCCTGGATCTACCAACACGGCATCCTGCCACGCCTACTCTGGCCGCTGCTGGTCTACAATGTGCCACTGACCACCATCAAGGGCTTCAAGAAGAAGGTCAGCTGTTTCCTGCGGAGGTGGTTGGGCTTACCGCGAAGCCTCAGCACCATCGCCTTGTACGGGAGGAGCAACAAGCTGAAACTGCCCTTAACTTAACACTATAATCATTGTATTTACATTTTATTCTAACATTTCCCTCCTGTTTATCACACATTTTCTGTTTGCAGTCCCTCATAGGCTCTCCTCTCGGTTTTCACCTAGCAGGTCATCTATGTCAGAAATTGTGCTTACACCTGAACGGAAGTGTTCTCGTCGTCTGAGTCAAAGTACTTGTCTTGGTCAGGAAACAAGTCAGGGGCATGTCCATGATGGCTATCTGAGTCGTCACTGTCATCGCTGCCACCTGCCACCAGTAGGGGGTACATTTCATTTACCTTGTTGTAATTGGTGCCATGGCTAAATCCACAGTCCATGTGATTGTAACCTTCAGGATAGGGATACAACAACATCCACATAAGGCACACAAAAGAAGGGCAACAGCAAGTGCAATAAGCACGGACATCACATAAGGAGACCATTGTCCCCCAAGTTTTCTCCAGTCACCGAACATCTCAGTGTCAACACCAGTGTTCCTTCATCTTGGTGTTTAGCGCCTTTAAACCAGAAATCGCACGCAACAGCATTCCTGTGGAATCTGTATTGTTGGGGATGGACATGCCACATTGGTCGCCAAGCATGGCGCACACTCCTTGCTGATTTGCCAGCAGTCCATCCAAGGCGATGCGATTCTGGAAGGCCATGAGTGACGTGGCATGGAGTTGTTCTCCAATTGCTGTGAGTCCGGCCTCGGTGTAGTTCCCAAGCTTTTGTATGTTATAGTGGAGGTAGTTAATCCTATCCACATTTTTGTTAACTGTTATCCATGGGATAATACTTTCCAAACCTGATGCAACCTGATTTACTAGTTTGTATTCGTCTGGTACCCCTCGTGGCACGCTGATGGCATCGATGTCGGTGGGATTGTCTTGCATCATCCAGTCGGGGGCTGGAACTTCTCTCTTCCTTTGGAAGTAGTTTGGGATGTGGTGTTTATCTGCTTCAATGATAGCACTTAGTAACATGTCAACATTCATAGGGTAAATAGATACTGGAATCAGTAATGTCACTACTGCACATGTTCCGGTCATGTTATAAACGATGTCATCGAGGTATTCGTCCTCGCACCACTACCACACGTCTGCTCTAAAGTACTAAGTTGATGGGGGTGTGTTTCCTCCTTCTGTGTTGTAGGTATCTTGATTTTTTTTACATGTCTACAATATTTGAACTCAACGTGACCTACATTTTTTTGCGGTTCCTTTTAGCTGTACACTGGTGAAATTTGCTCGGGCTACTTTAGTAGAGAATGGTGGGGGCCTTTTTGTCTCATTGACTACTGGGAATATAGTGTTTATATCATATAAACATTCTCGACAAAAACATTCTAATATTCTGAACATGATGGTGACAGTGTGGACATTTTTGTCATTACTTCAGGGACTCAAGTAGCATTGATCAGTGCTGGTACAATCTGGAGAAGTGGGGTCATGGTCATACAGGCAACACAACTAATATTTTTAACATAGTTTGCTGCACTTTTTGCTGCTTGTTCAATGTTTAAAACCCAGTTGTTAAAAGTTCCTGAAATGGTTCCATGGTGATGCCTTCCATTTTTACTATTGGATTCATTACAATAATCATATAGACATAAACATTTATTAATTATTATATTATTTATAGCTTAACCCGACTACAATAGTTATTGGTAAGCCGGGGGACATTTTGGTTACTGTTTCATTTTTGTGCCATTCTGCTACAGTGCCCTCAAAACCAGGATGCATTGTTGGGTTTTCTGGCCAAGGGTATGTGCTATAATCTTCACTGCTCAGCACGATGCCCCAGAGTCTAGGACTCTGAAGTCCCCTGCGTCACAGACGGGTCTTTACCTTCCTCGTCAGACTCCCGAACAATGACTAGTTTACAATGCGATTGATGTACCTTATGCAAATTTTTTGGCAAGATTGTTTTATTATCTGTCGACATATTATATATAACCTTTTTGTCCAGGGTTGCTTTATTCCTAAGACAGTGGTCAATTTCTTGCTTTGGACTCTTGCTTTGCATGTCTGCCAGAATCTCAAAGTCTACTTGTAATTTTTTAGTGTTAAGATGGTTAAGTTCCTTTAGTGCTGCTTGTTTTATCATTTTATTAGCGAACGCATTTCCTAAGGATATCGGATCAGTATTATCATTATCATGATCAGTAATATGTGTCATGCATTTACATCCAGCAATTTCTTTTGGCAATTGCACTGCTTCTAGTAATGCTGTTAGTAATCCGTCATGAGTTACTGGTTTTCCCATTGATGTTATCATACCTCTGTTTTGCCAATATTGTGCAAAGGTATGTACTGTTGAATATACATATTGGCTATCAGTATAAATTGTCACCTTTTGACCTTTCATTAATTTGCATGCTTCTGTAAGCGCTACTAATTCTGCTACTTGCACAGAATAAGAGGATGGTAAATGTTCTGCTTTCAAACCATATCTTGTGTAACAACTGCATAGCCTGTTATTGTTTGTCCAAAATTATTTTTCTTCAAGGAACCATCTACAAAATCTCCTCTTTTTGTTAGTGCCTGATCTAATATGTCTGGTCTACACTTTGCAGTTTGTGTTGTTAGTTCATAACAATCATGTGGTTGGCCTTCCTCAGGGAGTGGTAGAAGGGTAGCTGGGTTGAGCGTGGTGCATCGCTCAAGTGTTAAATGTGGTTGGGACAAAAGTGTTGCCATGCAAGACAGATGTCCAGCAGGAGACAAAAATGTCACGTTAGTCTGTAATAGCAGGGTGGAAACCGCATGAGGTACTTTCAGTACGAGTAGATGGAATAATACAATGGTTGCACTTGTTTCCACGGCTATAGATGCTGCTATTACAGCCCGCACACAAGGTTATGTATATATATATATATATATATATATATATATATATATATATATATATATATATATATATATATATATATATATATATATATATATATATATATATATATATACTGGTAGGAAGTACGATTCTAGCACTACCTGATTAAAGCAAAACATTTATACAAACAGTAGATTGTAAAGGTATATATATATATATATATATATATATATATATATATATATATATATATATATATATATATATATATATTTTTTTTTTTTTTTTAACACATAATGCTTTTTCTGCCTCATTCCACGATAAGGGTGCTGTCATTTTTAAGTCTGTTTTATATGTTATGTTTGTTAATGGTGAAACTATTTGTGCATAGTTTGGAATCCAACATCTACAATAATTAGTGAGTCCTAAAAAGGACATCATTTGTTTTTTCGTTTGTAGTTTAGCTGCATTTAAGATTGCTTGTTTTCTGTCTGTTAGAATGGTTCGCCCTTGTCCAGTCAACTGATGCCCTAAATACTTCACTGATTGCTTACAAAATTGTCTTTACTCACTTTATGGCCTTCTTTTGCTAAATGGTGTAATAAGGCTATTGTGTCTTCTTCACATGACTTCCTATCTTGTGACGCTAGTAGGATGTCATCTACATATAATAATATCTGGCTTCCATTTGGGGGTTCAAACGTGGACATACTGGCCATCATTGCTTGTGAATAAATTGTCGGGCTTTCACAATATCCTTGTGGTAAGCGTGTGTACGTATATATATATATATATATATATATATATATATATATATATATATATATATATATATATATATATATATATATATATATATATATATATATATATATATATATATATATATATATATATATGTATGTATATATATGTATGTATATATATATATATATATGTATGTATATATATATATACGTATATACATATATATATATATATATTTTTTTTGCAAACGTAAATGCGAACCTGAACTTTCTTTCTCTATTGGAATGGAGAAGAATGCATTACTGATGTCTACTATGGTGAACCATGTGACATCTGTTGGTAAAGAATTTAACAATGTGTGTGGGTCAGGCACACAAGGTGCTCTTGCCACCACAGCTTGATTTACAGCTTGTCCTGTATCATTCTCCATCCCACAGAGAGTGACACTTTTTCTCACTGGGAAAATAGGGATGTTACATGGTGGGTTATCGCATTCTACTAAGACTTAAGCTTTTAACAAATCTTCTATTGCTGGTTTTATTCCTTCATATGCATTTAGTTTTATTAGGTGTACTTGTAATTATACTATTATACTGGTTCATCATTTGGTTCTGGTTGTATTTGTTAAGACAAGCCTAGTCATGCTGAATATAGCTTTTGGTTCCTTTTTGACTTGTGGTTTTCCACTTTTATTTCCCATCTTGGGAATAATTTAGTCCCTGTTGTGATGATCTTCCTAGGGAAAACTAACAACAGGGTTGTTTGTCAGTGAGAGAGTAATGAACTTTTCTTTGAGGTAATTCTCAGGCTTCTACCCCGGTGAGGGTGGAGAATTCTTGCCTCTGCTTCCTCAAAGACTTACTCTTTTTCTCACCCTTTAATATGAAGACCTGTCTAGTGACAAAATCTCCCATTCACACACTCATTTGTACTTTGAAAACGTTTTCACATTCAAACCCTGAAAAGGCCTTTAACCGCGGAGGCTCTCCTTTCCTAGCCTAGCATGACCGTCAACTCCGTCTTTGCACAAAGAACTGCTAACTCGGTCTTTTTTTTTTTTTTCCCGTCCAGCCATTGGGGCAGATAGTATTGTTGATCTAAATGCCCTTACATGCTAAACAGATTTGCTCTGTGTCAGGAAAGGTGTTGGCTACAACTTCCCTGTACCATGAAATTTTATTTGCCGTTATTTGATGTCTTTGTTATGCCATTTGGAGCGACCGGACCGGAGCAAGAAGAAGAACAGAAAAGAAGAAGAGAAAGGTGGGGGGGGGGGGGGGGGGGGGCAGTAGCGGGAGAGACAAAAACAGCAGCAACAAGAATTCCCATAACAACAACAGTGACAAACAGAACAGTTAAATGTCAATGATGGCTAAGGGTCACAATAGAGATGATATCAGTGAAGTGAAACAGTCCAACTTACCAGTAGCAATAGTAACAATGAAGACATGAACCATGATAGTGAACACAATTACAGCCATACAGTTACAGTAATTAAAATCTCACTGCTTGACATCATTTTTACTGTAATAATAGCATACCAATAGCATATAGACATCAGGGATAAGATGGTAGATTGTGTAGAGAAGCACCCATGTGCTGTGAGTGTCCATATGGAGGTGTGTACTTCTGTGTATATATTCATATATGTGTGCGTAAGCGTGCTTGTGTATGTGAATGCGAGTGTGTGAATGTGTAATTGTCACTGAGAATGATAATAAATTATTATAATATAATAAATTATAATAAAACTAATCATTATTTATCTAAGTATTTAAAACAATAAATACATTAAATAATCTCAGACACAAGCCCCCATCCACTCAATACGCACACACGCAAGCACACACTGTGGACGTCCCCGGGTGGGGCGTCCGGGGCATCACAGGGCGGGGGACTCAGGGGTCCCAGACCCACAACCGGGCCCCGAGCCCAGGGAGGTACGGACCGCCAAGGCATAGCACCCCCAGACTCCCCTCGACCACGGCATCGGGGCTACGGCAGTGTGGCAGACAAAGGAGCGGGTGAGGGGAGGAGACCCGCACATGAGCAAGCGAGGGGGCGAGCAGGCGAGTGGTGAGGTGCTCCACCGCGCCGGCCGACACCCGCCGGGCAGCTCACCCCCGTGAGGGAGAGCCATAGCTCCAAGTCATGGGGAGGCCAAGCACCAGAGCCGAGGAGTTAAGACCAGCGCAAGGCCACCGACGGACCCCACCATCCACCGGGAGGGCCGTGCTAACTCGGTCTTACTGCGAGAGACCGCCAACTCCGCCTCATTACAAAGGACCGCCAACTCCGTCTTTTACAAAGGAAAGCCCGTCAAAAGGGCTCCTTCCTCTTGCACAAGACTGCCAAGTCCGCCCTATTGCAAAAGACTGCCAAGTCCGCCTTGTCACAGAAGACCGCCAGCTCTGTCTTTCTACAGAAGACTGCCGAGTTCGTCTCTTTGCTTGCCAGCGAATAGTATACACAAGGCTTTAGCACCGGGTGACAAACCTTATTGACCCGAGGGACGCACTCAGTTCTAGGGGTCAAGAACCCTTCTGGCCTCCCTGCATTGGTTGCCTGTTCGCTTTAGGATTCAATCTGAGATTTTGTTGTTTCCTATTCGACCTTTTAGTTTTGGATTAAATTCAATTTGTACCTTCATTTATTGTATTTTATTTTTACCTTTTATTTTACTAGCCTGTCCAGCACTTTAGAAACTCTGTTTATAAAATGTGCTATATCAATAAAGTGGATTGGATTAATGGGCTGCATGCGGCCCCCAGGTCTCAGTTTGCCCACCCCTGCTTTAACACAAAGGGACGACGCCCTTTCACTCACACTCTGATCAAAATTGCCTTACTGTTTGTTGTCTTCTCTTCCGTCGGTATCCCGTCAACCTTCAGCTTCCAGTTGTTGAACTGAGAAGACAGCTCATCAAAGGGTTTTGTCTGCCGTGGCCACGGTCTTTCTGTCTCGTCCGCTCCACAACTGGACTCCTCAGGTGTCTTGGGATCCGGCTCGAAGGACCAAGTAAAGGTCAGGTTCAAACTCCTGTGACACTTGTAAAAACACCTAAATACAAAAGAGACAGACAACAATATTCAAAGTTTCTCGCAACGAGGAGAGTGAAAAAATAAACCCAGTGACATGCCGCTCCACTCTGAGTATGCCATTCATGCTCCTCTCTTTTTATTTTCTTTAGGAGGTCCCTAATACATGGTCGTGCAACTCTAAGGGGAGGGGGAAGCAAGCAGTTGCACAAGCTGTACTTGTTGTCTATGTGTGTGTGTGTATGTGAGAATAATTACTTTTTGTGCATGTGTTCTTATCTTGGCCCATTTTGCATGATGAAACTTCTTCAAGGTTGCTGCTGGCATTCCCAGGCACCTGCAAGATTAGTGGTGCTGGGAGTTGCTGGTCAGCGTCTTGGAATGCTGCTTCAAAACACTCAAGACTATTGTCTATTGTCTAAGCAAACGGATATAAGGGTGATAACTTAACACTATAATAATTGAATTTACTTTTTATTCTAACATGTATGCCTTGAAAATCCTGTGGTACAGAATAAGGACAACAATCCACGATGACTTGACGTATATTCACCCTTTATTCTTTCTCTCAGAACAATAACAGCACTTCAGATCTCATAAGATGACTACACCAACAGTTGGCCGTTTGTTTTCAGCATTATTGGTTCAACAAACATTTGAACAGCTAAACATTTGTGATGTTAAGACAATGGCTTTACATGTCAATCTAGTGACAATTTCCACAGCCAATGTATACTTTTCACATATCTTTAGTACAATACTATCAGTAACACATTTCACATATTGCAGTTAACCTGCTTAATGCTATTCACCATACATTAAGGATTGCTAGCATTAGCCGTTAGCCATTTCACATGTGCTCAAGTGCTCTACAAAACATTTATAACAAACCACTTTGCAGTCAGCTGTTTACTTTAGCAACTTCTACACTCTTTACAGTCGTTTGCATACATTATTTCTACTTTATACTAACATGTGGTACAGAATAAAGAAGACAATCCACGAAGACTTGACGTATATTCACCCTCAGGATTTATTCTTCCTCTGTCGTTTTGTCACCTACTCTATACCACCATCGCTGCTAGCACCCCCTTAGTGGACCTTGCGGTATTACACTCAAACGCCAACAATGGAGATTTGGTTATTTTAGACACAAACATATAAAAAATAGTAGGGTGTCTTTTTTTCTTTTACAACTGACTTTTATATGGATGACAGGAACTATTACTACTCTTAAATGCTCTAACCATATTTATACATTTTAAACTGTTTTTTTTTGTTTTTTTAAACCATGTTACCTTATCTTTTATGTACCTTATACTCACACCACCCTTTTCTGCTTATAGCATGTCAACTGCCATGCAAGTCTGGAAGGCCATCAGAGAAGTAGCTATCTGCTACACTAACTGCTCTGAACGCTTCTTCAGTTTGATTAGAGAGACGCTGAACGTTATAATGCAGATAATGAATCACTTCAGTATTATGGTTAATGGAAATCAAAGGGATGATAGAAGCAAAACTGGATATAACCTGATCTATAATTTTATACTCCTCTGGGACGCCACGAGGGATACCTATGGCGTCAATGTACATCGGGTTGGGGGTGTCTAACCAGGGTGAGGTTGACACACCTCGCCTGGTCCTCAGGGTGGCTGGTGGCACGAGGTGAGACCCTACGGAAGTAGCACTATGCACTAGGCGCTCCACATCTACTGACAATACTGTCATTGGAAGAAGGAAAGAAATCGGGGCACAAACACCAGTCATGTTCTCGGTCGGTAACCTATCACTCACGCCGGGTCCACTGCACCACCACCAGAGGTCAGCCCTGAGTATCGTCCGGAAGAAGGCATCCATCTCGAAGGTAGAATTACACCAAGAGATATTAATGCCGGGTTGTACCAATGGGGAACCTGTGGAAACGGTAATGCACATAAATTTACCTTTCGCCACTGTGCTGCTGAATATGGGCTTACCTTTGACCTCTGTAACCTCGGGGTGCGCTATGGCGAATGGCCGACAATTAGCCGAGGCTGCTTCTGGAGCAGTGGATGTATTCATCAGGGACACTCGGCGGAAATCACAGCGGGAACTATTTGCAATAAGAGGCCCACTCCCAGGCACGCTAAACAATCTGTTTTCCTTGTTTTAGCTTGTTCCACCATCAAAAGCCAATTGTTAAACTGTCCCGAAATACCTGTCAAGAGCACAAACAAGGTGTCCACCAGGTACCCACTTATCGCCCTCAGACCCCAGCGTACCGATTGAGTCTGCTTCGGGGTACATAAAATTAAAAAAAACATAAAATATTGCAATGGTGTCCAGTGGCCGGTTAGCTCAGTTGGTCAGAGCGTGGTGCTAATAACGCCAAGGTCACGGGTTCAACCCCCGTACTAGCCACTCTTCTTTATGTGCTCCAGGAACAGCAAAAGCCCAGGGCGGCAACTTACCGGCCCCCATAACCGACATCACACCACCCACCCTCGACAAGGCCGGGGAAAGGTAAAGAAAACAACATGTCAACGCAGAGCGGCAAAAAACCTCTTGGTCACCAAGACTCAAGGAGCAGATCAATGGGGGCAGTGGACCCCATTATCCTCTTCAGAACACGAGTGCAGAGAATGCGGACCGTGAAGAAACAACAAAAGCCCCGGTTGACAACAACTAACAGTACACCACCACAAGGAAAACAGCATGGCGGCGACAAAAGCCCAAAAACCCCCAGGCCCCATAACCAACAGCGCACAACCCAGTCAACTGCGAAACACCCCCATCAAGGCTGCCAACCGACCGGGGAAAGGTAAAGAAAACAGCAGAGCAGCGGCAAACCTCTCGCCCACCGTGACTGCATGATCAATGGGGGCAGATGACCCCATTGTCCGAGAAGCAAAATTTCGACCACGAGCACAGAGAATGCGGTCTGTTAAGGATGAGTTAGTTGATTTGAGCTGGAAACATTTGATGCAAAGGTGTCCTGTGGTTGGTTAGCTCAGTTGGTCAGAGCGTGGTGCTAATAACGCCAAGGTCACGGGTTCAACCCCCATACTGACCATCCATCTTTATGTGCTCCAGGAACAACAAAAGCCCACGGCGACAACCCGCTGGTCTCCATAACCAGCATCACCCCACCCACCAGTGAAACACCCTCGACAAGACTGCCGAAAGACCGGGGAAAGGTAAAGAAAACAGCACGTCAAAGCAGAGCAGCAACAAACCTCTTGGTCACCAAGACTGCAAGGAGCAGATCAAAGGTGGCAGTGGACCCTATTATCCTCCACCCAAAATTTTACATCACGAGTGCAGAGAATGCGGACCGTGAAGGAACAAAAAAGCCCTCGTCCACAACACCCCGTCCCTCATAACCCCCCCGGTCCCCATAACCAACAGCGCACAACCCAGTCAACTGCGAAAACACCCGCATCATGGCCGCCAACTGACCGGGGAAAGGTAAGTATTTGCCCAAGCAGGGGCTTGTTGGTCTAGTGGTATGAGTCTTGCTTAGGGTACAAGAGGTCCCGAGTTCAATTCTCGGACAAGCCCTGAACTACTTTTCTACACAATTCCCAGAACACCACCATCAGAGAAGTTATATCAACGCTAATGTAATCTGACAGGATGTACTTCAGGGCCCGGCGCTGTCTGTACCCTTGCAGGTTCCGTGGTGTAATGGTTAGCACCCCGGACTTTGAATCCAGTGGTCTAAGTTCAAGTCTTGGTGGAACCAAGGGATTGTCCTGTTGCCCTTGTATTTTGAGGGCAAAAAGGAGACGTTTGCACCGTGTGCCACCGCACCACCACCAGAGGTCAGCCCTGAGTATCGGCCGGAAGAAGGCATCCATCTGTAAGGTAGAATTACACCAAGAGATATTAATGCCGGGTTGTACCAATCGGGAACCTGTGGAAACAGTAATGCACATAAATTTACCTTTCGCCAGTGTGCTGCTGAATATGGGCTTACCTTTGACCTCTGTAACCTCGGGGTGCGCTATGGCGAATGGCCGACAATTAGCCGAGGCTGCTTCTGGAGCAGTGGATGTATTCATCAGGGACACTCGGCGGAAATCACAGCGGGAACTATTTGCAATAAGGGGCCCACTCCCAGGCGCGCTAAACAATTATTCAACAAGTTTTCCTTGTTTTAGCTTGTTCCACCATCAAAAGCCAGTTGTTAAACTGTCCCGAAATACCTGTCAAGAGCACAAACAAGGTGTCCACCAGGTACCCACTTATCGCCCTCAGACCCCAGCGTACCGATTGAGTCTGCTTCGGGGTACATAAAATTAAAAAAAACATAAAATATTGCAATGGTGTCCAGTGGCCGGTTAGCTCAGTTGGTCAGAGCGTGGTGCTAATAACGCCAAGGTCACGGGTTCAACCCCCGTACTAGCCACTCTTCTTTATGTGCTCCAGGAACAACAAAAGCCCAGGGCTGCAACTTACCGGCCCCCATAACCGACATCACACCACCCACCCTCGACAAGGCCGGGAAAGGTAAAGAAAACAGCATGTCAAAGCAGAGCGGCAAAAAACCTCTTGGTCACCAAGACTCAAGGAGCAGATCAATGGGGGCAGTGGACCCCATTATCCTCTTCAGACTACGAGTGCAGAGAATGCGGACCGTGAAGAAACAACAAAAGCCCCCGTTGACAACAACTAACAGTACACCACCACAAGGAAAACAGCATGGCGGCGACAAAAGCCCAAAACCCCCCAGGCCCCATAACCAACAGCGCACAACCCAGTCAACTGTGAAACACCCCCATCAAGGCTGCCAACCGACCGGGGAAAGGTAAAGAAAACAGCATGGCAAAGCAGAGCAGCGGCAAACCTCTCGCCCAACGTGACTGCATGATCAATGGGGGCAGATGACCAAAAAGGAGGCATTTGCAAGTGGACCTGAGACCCAGTAGAGAGAGACACAAAAACAGCAGCAACAAGAATTCCCATAACAACAACAGTTACAAACAGAACAGTTAAATGTCAATCATGGCTAAGGGTCACAATAGAGATGATATCAGTGAAGTGAAGCAGTCCAACTTACCAGTAGCAATAGTAACAATGAAGACATGAGCCATGATAGTGAACACAATTACAGCCATACAGTTACAGTAATTAAAATCTCACTGCTTGACATCATTTTTACTGTAATAATAGCATACCAATAGCATATAGACATCAGGGATAAGATGGTAGATTGTGTAGAGAAGCACCCATGTGCTGTGAGTGTCCATATGGAGGTGTGTACTTCTGTGTATATATTCATATGTGTGTGCGTAAGCGTGCTTGTGTATGTGAATGCGAGTGTGTGAATGTGTAATTGTCACTGAGAATGACAAAAGGAGAGAGACTGCCTTCTACCACCCAGCAAACCCTGCCCCGCGCAGCCAGGTCAAGCCCCCACCGCCAGAGATCCTCCGGCCCCGTGGGTGTGGGCAAAGCCAGGGCCGACTCCCCAAGACCCGCCCCCGAAGCATCTCCCTGAAGAGACCAGCAAGAGGCCATGGAGGAGCAATCCCAACCGGCAACAGGGCGCCAGCAGGCCGGAGGAGAGCCGCACCCCCGAGACCAGCGGGAGACCATACCCCACTAGGGCAGAAGGGCATCGAGGGCCACACACCTGTGGGCACAGGGGCGCCCCCGCCAACCGGGAGGGAGCCCATCTACGGCCGGAGGCGCCGCCCCCCGCCCCCCACACACCCCCAGGAAGCAGAACCCGGCCCGCCCCAGGTAACCCCAGGCCTGACTACCAACACAGGACCGCCCCGGCCAGGACAGAAGAGGCCCGGGCACACTGCCCCATGGAGGACCGGGCGGTAGAGATGGAACGCCCTGCGCCAGACCCCCGCAGAGCCCCCCCCATATATCTATATAGCCATATACACACACGCACACGCACACCCACACATATATATATAATTATAATAAAACTAATCATTATTTATCTAAGTATTTAAAACAATAAATACATAAAATAATCTCAGACACACGCAAGCACACACTGTGGACGTCCCCGGGTTGGGCGTCCGGGGCATCACAGGGCGGGGGACCCAGGGGTCCCAGACCCACAACCAGGCCCCGAGCCCAGGGAGGTACGGACTGCCAAGGGATAGCACCCCCAGACTCCCCTCGACCACGCCATCAGGGCTACGGCAGTGTGGCAGACAAAGGAGCGGGCGAGGGGAGGAGGCCCGCACATGAGCAAGCGGAGGGGGCGTGCAGGCGAGTGGTAAGGCGCTCCACTGCACCGGCCGACACCCGCCGGGCAGCTCACCCCCGTGAGGGAGAGCCATAGCTCCAAGTCATGGGGAGGCCAAGCACCAGAGCCGAGGAGTTAAGACCAGCGCAAGGCCACCAACGGACCCCACCATCCAACGGGAGGGCCGACCCCCCCCCCCCACCCGTGCCCCCAGAACCAGCAGCGCTCCACCCACGTACCGGAGAACCATCCCTGACGAGCCCTAAGGCAAGACTGGGGATGGGCAAAGACAGGGACAGCGATGCAGCAGAGCATAGGACCAGTGGCAGCAGACACCCAAACGCCCAGAAGAGCACCGTCCCCCCAGCAGGCCCCACTCCAAGGAGCATGTCCCCATGAGCAGGATCAGGCCCCCTCCCAACACACAGCCCGGTCCCCGCAGCAGCCACCACAGCACAGCAACCCCAAGCCACCACCGTAGACTTCAGGCCACCAGCAGTGCGGACCCCACTGCCTGGAGGCCGGTGAACGCCCCCCCCAAGGGCACGTTGGTGCCCGCGACCCAGGACAGACCCAGGGAGGTAGCGCCAACCATGACCCTAGCGCAAGCCCCGGCGTCAGCTGGTTTGAAATTGACTTTTAATTACTGAAGTGTGTGTGAGGGTTGCCTTGCTTTTATGCTTTTAAGGATGTTCTTTTTCATTGGCAGGTGCTGAGGGCCCAGAGCAGCAGCGGTTTCCCTGTTGGTCCCCTTTTTTCCCACTTTTGGTTTACTGAGTCACGGATGCAGTGTGGTTTGGATCCCTCCCATTATGTTACCGATGTCGTGGTAAGCCCCAGCCCAGGCCTCTTTTCTTTTTGACTCCTCCCATCACCACTTTATTTGTATTATTCATGGTTTGTCACTCATTTTAAGATAATCGTTTAATAAAATAACTACTTTTATCATTGTAAATCACGATCTTGTTCTGTGGGATTTTGGGGATTAATGTAGAGTTTGTGATTGATCAAACCTGTTACATCCTGGGGTGAAAGTCCCCAGGTGGCGTTGTCAGCAAACTACCTACCCCGCTCGCTTTGCCACACACGCAATGACACCACAGCTCCTCCATGCAGGCCAGTGATGCACCCAATCAGTCATCTGGGAAATATGGATTGTGTGTCCAAACTGGGGACAGATGCTTGTGTATACACCTTCAGAGATCAAGCACATGTCCTTCTTCCCATGTTTTTGTAAAAGTAGGAATTGAACGGCTATGTTTCCACCCAGTTTCGAACCGGGGATCTTTTACATGTGAATGGGGATCAATGGGGAATGGGCTGTGAAGAGGACTGGCGAGGTCACAAAGCAGTTGCCAAACAATGAATCACGACGATGTGTCCAAAGTGGGGGCAGAATGACAATTGTCCAAATTGACTTCTCCTTTGTAGGGAAAATTGTAGTTCATATAACATGTTCCAGAAATAATGGGCTTTTTTTCAACAAAACAAGAAATCACAATTGGAAATGAGGCTTGAAAGGTTTAAAAGCCAGCTGTGAAGAAAGCACCTGAGCCAACCTCAGGCTCACCTTAATGTCTCAGTGAACTCAAGGTTGGCTGGATGGGCGGGATTTTGAAGTTAAGGTCCCTTTTCCAAACTATTTGCCAAGTCACAATGCAAATCAGGATTATGCTGAAAACCGTGCTTGAACCAGGGACCTTTAGATCTTCAGTATAACGCCCTCCCATCTGAGATATTTCAGCTGCTAAAGTGGCTCTCAGTCTGGGCTAAAAGTAGGGCAGTGTGACACTGGGTCTGCTCCACATAAGTTGCTGTGTCCCTGGTCCAGTATGTTGTCATCTTGGGTTGGAATGTCCCCATGCTGGTAACAGGTGGGGAATACAGACCATTGATGAGAATAAGTGGTGCAGAAAATGGATGGATTTCATTGGTTGAAGTCTCCAGCTACCATAAAATTGTTCATGGTCCACGAGCCTCTGTTTTGAATTCCCCTTTGGCCAATTGACACCACATCAAAGATGGCGGCGCGCACAGACGCAGCGGCTCACGGCTCTCCCTTTCAGTGCTTTTTTGCTTATTTTATGTGTGTTTGTCTATGGACTCTCTCCACGTATACATCGGCATTACACCACTACACCCGACAGGACCTTGTGGACATCGGCTACCGACACAAACTGGCAGTTTGCAGAGACTTTCATCGTCGACACAACATCCCAGACGAACTAGCGAGACCACCGGGCGCTCCGTGGATTGTTGTCGGGTCTGGAAAGACGCGCAGGCGGCGTCGGGAGCGCAAGCAGAAGCGGGGTCGCAGGTCCGGCCTACTGCTACGGCTACGAAACAACCCACATAAGCCACCCCTGCCCAGCCTGTACCTCACCAACACCAGATCCATTACCCACAAAAAGGACGACCTGGAGTTACAGCTTGAGGGAAAACGCTACATTCGTGACTGTTGTGTTCTAATCATCACGGAGACCTGGCTCAAACCGACGATCCTCGATGCTAGCGTGCAGCTAGCCGGCCGCTCTCTACACCGCTGGGATCGAACAGAGGACTCCGGTAAGAGCAGAGGTGGGGGGGTCTGTATTTACGTGCATGAGGATTGGTGCAACAACAGCAAGATCATAGAGACTCACTGCTCCCCTGACATTGAGTACATGTCCGTAAGATGCCGGCCGTATTTTCTCCCGAGGGAGCTAACTGTTGTGATCATCACCGCTGTTTACATCCCACCGGATGCTAACGCTAGCACGGCACTCTCTCTCCTGTTGAACGTCATCAATGAACATCAGCGGGCCCACCCTGATGGCGTTCATATTATAGCCGGGGACTTTAATAAGGCCAATTTAAAGACTGTACTCCCGAAGTTTCATCAGCATGTCAAGTGTCCAACGCGAGGAGCAAACACTCTTGATCATGTTTGCTCAAACATAAAGCACGGCTACAGAGCAACACCACTCCCCCACCTTGGACAGTCAGACCATCTCTCCCTGCTGCTCACTCCTGCATACACCCCCCTCACACGCAGATCCAGACCCACCAAAAAGATCATCACCACATTTCCGGAAAATGCACTCAGTGAACTTCAGGACTGCCTCCAACACACAGACTGGGACCTATTTCAACATCAGGACCTGCAAACATACACAGTGACAGTACTAGACTATATCAAGTTTTGTATGGGAACTGTGTCTGTGGACAAAGTCATCCGGATTTTTCCAAACCAGAAACCCTGGATGACCAGCCAGGTCCGCTCCCTCCCCAAAGCCCGCGACTCTGCCTTCAGGTCAGGCGACAGAGCTCTGTACAGTACGGCTCGAGCAGACCTAAGAAGAGGAATAAAAACAGCCAAAGCGGACTACAACAGGAGGATAGAGTCCCACCTCTCCAGCAATAGACCACGAGAGGTGTGGCAGGGACTGCAGAGCATCACTAACTTCAGAGGACGTGATGTGATGTCAGGAGACCTGAGCGTCAACTCAACAGTTTCTTTGCCCGCTTTGAAACACCACAGCCACACTCATCTTCTCCAGCCCTGCCCCCAGCCTCTCCCGGCCCCACGACGACCCCCCCCCCCCCCCATTAACTGTAGGAGAGCATGACGTGAGGCGTGTGCTCCAAGCAGTGGACCCCAGGAAGGTCCCGGGCCCTGACAGCATACCTGGAAAGGTTCTCCGAGCATGTGCACACCAGCTGTCCGGAGTCTTCTGCAGGATTTCCAACCTCTCCCTGGCCCAAGCAGTCATCCACACCTGCCTGAAATCCGCCACAATCATCCCCATCCCGAAAAAGTCACCCGCATCCAGCCTCAGTGACTATCGCCCTGTTGCCCTCACATCCATAATCATGAAGTGCTTTGAGAGACTGATCCTCCAGCACATAAAAGGCTGTCTCCCCCCCCCCCCCCCACTCGACCCCCACCAGTTTGCATACCGGGCGAACAGATCCACAGAGGACGCCATCGCCATAGCCCTGCACGCGGTGCTGAACCACCTGGAACAACAGCACAGCTATGCCAGGATGCTCTTTGTGGATTACAGCTCGGCCTTCAACACCATCATCCCGGACATCCTAACTACAAAACTGGACACCCTAGGCCTCCCTCCCCTCACATGCAGATGGATCAAGGACTTCCTAACAAACAGACCCCAGACTGTGAGACTCGGCCCCCACCTTTCCTCCACCCGCAGTCCGAGCACCGGATCACCACAGGGCTGCGTGCTGAACACACACGACTGCAGTCCGGCCCATGAGAGCAACATCATCGTCAAGTTTGCTGACAACACCACAGTGGTCGGACTGATCTCATAGGGTGACGAGGCAGCTTACAGGGAGGAGGTCCAGAGGCTGACGACCTGGTGCTCCGACAACAACCTAGCCCTGAACACGCACAAAACAAATGGAGATCATCGTGGACTTCAGAAGGAACAGAAGTGACCCGTCCCCCCTCTACATCAATGGCGAGTGTGTGGAAAGGGTCCACACATTCAGGTTCCTGGGAGTCCAGATCTCCGGCGACCTCTCCTGGACAGACAACATCACAGCTGTCATATAGAAGGCCCAGCAGTGTCTACACTTCCTGAGAGTCCTCAGGAGGAAGAACCCGAACAGGGAGCTGCTACTGGCCTTCTACCACTCGTCCATCCAGAGCCTGCTGACCTACTGCGTTTCCACCTGGTACGGAAGCTGCACTGAGGCGGACAGAGGGAGGCTTCAGAGGACAGTCACAGCAGCGCAGCGCATCATCGGCTGCCCTCTCCCCTCCCTGACGGACATCTACTCCACCCGGTGCCTCAGCAGAGCTCGCAACATCATCAAGGACAATTTACATCCCGGTGCTCAGCTGTTTGACCTGCTGCCCTCCGGCAGACGCTACAGGTGCATCAAGGCAAAAACAAGCAGACTGAGAAACAGCTTCTTCCCAAGAGCCATCACCACCCTGAACTCAGACATACAACGTACAAATGTGCAATATTTTCCATCACTGCCTCTGTTACTAACTCAATCATATTTATTTATTTAACAACCATTACAATACACTCATATATGACTTTACTCATCTGTATACACCAGACATTATTTGCACTATGACCCATTGATCATTGCACTAAAATTAATATATCTGCTCCTGCATATGCTCCTGTGCAATACTATGTGTATATTTTGGATATCTTGTATATATCTTGTTAAATTGTTTTTTTTTCCTCTACTTTATATATTTTTTTGTTTCTTTAAACTTGACTACTTCACTGGAAGGAGAAGCTCTCCAATTTCGTTGTACATCTTGTATAATGACAATAAAGGCCATTCCATTCCTATGGAACTTTATGCTGAGCCATGCGAGGTACGCCATATGGCTGAGACGGAACCTCACAAAGTTTGAAAAAAAGAAGATACCCGTATGGACATACTTTGAGGCTAATGTAAAGAAGGCCATGTCGATATGCCGGGCCGCCAACCAAGAAAGCTTCGAGAACTCTTTTACAGAAGGGAGCAGCCTAATCTCAGTTGCAGACAATGGCAAAATAATGTTCAACTTATAGGCTAGAGAGAGGACAGGGAAAACAACATTATAATAGTAATCGAAAATAATAGTGATAATAATAATGACAACAATTAAAAATATACATACATACATATATATATATATATAGCTCCATGTTTGATGAATTTATTAAAGTTTTGTTTTTTAGGGCCTTCCACCGGCTTCGTGGTCAATCTATTTGGGAAGGAAACATGGTTCCTGTTGAGTCCCGTCCCTGAAATTTTGCACACTCATGCAGAATAGTTGTCTGATGATATGGTGAAAATTGGTGGACCTAGCTTGATGCTTGGCCTCAGGTTGCGACCCTCGCCTCCAGTTTGCCCACCGGTCGGCCACCGTTTCCAGTTTGCCCGCAGGCCGGCAGCTGACAACAGATTGCCCGCCGACCGCTGCAGTCTGCGCCCCGCCGCCGGCTTTGTATTGCTCTTTAGTCGCCGGCAGCCGCAGTCTTCATCTTGCGCTCTAGTCGTCGCCGTCAGTCCGCTGTCCCGCAGTCTTCAGCAGAGTAAGACAAAGCTTACATTAGCAACGACTTTACCGTTGAGAAAACACAGTATATGATTGCCCAATCAATTAGAGTCACGGTGTCATGAAAAAATCCCATCAAACATCAACACAATAGATAGATTTAGAACAGACTTGGCCAGTCGTGTGCAAGAATAACCTATTTACGTGGATTAAAACAAGTAATTTAACAGCTATTTATTTCATAGACAGTATCGCAAAGCACGCTGGGATGTGCGCCTATCGACGCTACAATATAAAGAGGACAAGGAACTGCTGATTATGATGCGGGCGAGGGAGGATGTCAATTAAGGGCCTCAATTCTTGAATTTCTTCTCCTTAAAAATTACTTTTATGCAACTATTGGCTACGTTATCTGTATCATGTGTCATTTGTGTGCTTTCAACATATACTTGTTAGTCCTAAATACAGTACACTTCAAGAAGACGTTTGTGTGTTTTCGAAGTGACCACGGGAGGGCGATAGAGGCTGATATCATCTATGTATGTCCGTCACAGGCCACCGTACTGATCCGCCAGTAGGCGGTGACGTCACGTGAAATCCAACAAATCAAATAATACCACATTTTTTTGCAGCACCCTACAAACGGTACCCAAGGTGCTTCGGGAGTATAAAGTATTAGTTCTCTTGTTATAGTGTGTAAAATCATTGTGAAACACGACGTCACATCCGCGCTGTAACTTCCTGTTTGCACTTCCTGGTTTCGTCCCGAAAAATGGCGCCGACGATCCCAATTACGGTGTGTCAATCTGTTGGCAGCCAAGCTGAAGTATTCTAGAGGGAATGCCGTCTACTGTTTGTAAAACTAATAGACGTGATTGTTGAAACGCTTTATTGAAAATGCTTGAGAATATATTACATGTGTATTGCTTAATTTTTTGAAGTTTTCAACGCTGTTGCAGGCATGTGTTTGGCCAGCTATGTGGGGCGGGTTGAGCGTGAACCAGGAAGTGCGGGGATCTCGTGTGCGCGCGCGCTGTTCTCTCGTTGCTGCGTAGTCGAAAAAGACCGTCTTTCTTTCTCTGACAAGTCAGGCCGCCCCTTACCAGGGTTTGGGGCTGAAAATACTGACAGTTAACACCGCCACGACCGTGAAGAAGTGCCGAAATAAACGGTTTGTCTTGCAACAGCATTGTTTTCATTGACGCCAATTTCATTTGGTATGGAGTCGGCGTTCCAACACCCTGACGGAGAACACCGGAGTTGCCATTTAACTCTGACGCCGCACAAGCAATGCTACAAGGTCAGTATTTAAAGTTTTAAGTCACATTGAAGCACGAATAGTGGCGTTTCGCTCCGACAGTAGGACAATATACAGTATATAAACGATGTCGAAGTTGACGAGCTGAAGCCAAGGTCGCCATTTTGTGGACATAATTTGCGCGCAGAATGCTCGAAATGACGGAAGCAATTGTTTCAACCGGTTCATTTGCAATCCATAACATAATGTGAACGACTTTGGGACAAATGTACACCGACATTTTAAAAGTATGGTTCTCTACCCTCGTCATAGTCAATGACAACTGAAGCTAAAAGTGGTTTATTTAGAAATATTTCGGTTGACGTGAAAATCCCTTGATGTCCTGGTTACGTCGCGTGCATGGCGTGTTAAGTTCGTGTCGGAACCTGTTGCCATCAGAGGCAAGGCATCTATCTGTTAGGTGAGTGTAAGCCGCTGATTTTATCTTTGAGCATCATTTTGACAACGGAAGAGAAAACACACTCATAACCCTTCTCCCTTATTCGGTCTATTTTAATGGCGACTAAAAAACTTACTTCTGAGCCCCACATCATTACAATAACCAAGCTCCGAACCTGGGGAGACAGAGCCTTCTCCATCGCTGCCCCCACCCTCAGGAACTCTTTGCCCCATTGATTCCGTGCTTGCCCTGACCTTCCCACTTTCAAAAAACAACTCAAAACCCACCTCTTTAAATCTGTTTTTAATGTCTAACTTTTTTATATCTGACTGTTGCGCCCCGCCCCGCTTTTACTCATGTTTTAACTGTGTATTAACCAATGAATGTTGTATTTTGGTGTGTCTTCTGTTCTGTTTACTTACTTTATTCAACTCCATTCTTCTGTAAAGTGTGTTTGAGTATTTTGAAAAGCGCTATACAAATAAAATGTATTATTATTATTATAAGTATTCAATGCAGGAATTCATTTTATAAAACAGTATTTCATTACAGCAAAGGAATAGCAGCTAATCTTACAACTTCTGTTACAGATGAAAAGCCGCTT
>NC_080466.1:22850000-22892500 GCF_030265055.1 Doryrhamphus excisus | reverse complement strand
GTTAGGGTTAGGGTTAGGGTTAGGGCCAGGGTTAGGGTTAGGGTTAGGGTTAGGGTTAGGGCCAAGGTTAGGGTTAGGGTTAGGGTTAAGGTTAGGGTTAGGGGTTGGGGCTAGGGCCCCCATTCCTCCTCCCGTTCATCCACCTTCCTTCCCACCCTTTCTTCCTTTTAAGCCTTATTTAGTCCCCCCGGCATTTTAGTACCCAGAATCCGAATCCAATTCCTTTCTGCCCTTTTTCTATCCCTGTCTTCCCATCCCAAATTAGTTTGCAATCCCGCCACTCGCATTTCCCTTAACCCATGTCGTCCAAAATGGCGAACCAATGGCTTATCCATTCCTTTTTTGTTTTTAATGTTATATCTATGTTGCCACATTCTGATTCTAATCGAATTTTTGGTCTCGCCGACATATTGTTTTCTGCATTTTGCGCAAAATAGTACATATACACAATTGGATGTACTTAAAGTGAAATTTTGTTTGATTTTAATTACTCTGTTGTTCGTCCTATTAGTTATGAATTTAAGTTTATAAAAGTATTTCGGCGTGGGTTCCTTGGTCTCTCTCCGGAATGGTTTTATTCTTGCCTTGACCAACATGTCTCTGAGGCTTTTGTGTTTTCTGTAGGCTCTGATGGGGGTACATTTTGACCAGGCATCCATGTTCCCAAGTTTCTCTTTGTAGTTTTTCTTTATTATGGAGGTGATTACCCTACTTGCCGTGGAAAAATAGGTGATTATCGGAATGCCTCTTGTATCATCCTTTCTTGTCCTGTCCCTGAAAGTCTTCAGACAATGTTGCAGCATTGGCCTTCTATACCCCCGTTGTCTTAATGCCTTAAATAGAATCCTTACTGCTTCCCAAAAGTCTTCCTCCTGTGTACAAATCCGGTCAAATCGTAACAGTTGGGATTTAACTATGCCTCTAAAAGTATGTTTTGGGTGAAAACTATTCTTGAACAGAAGTGCGTGCGTGTCCGTTTCTTTAAAGAAAACTTTAATGTCTAATGTATTGTTTGTCCAAAATTTGGGTCCCTTATACACCGTTGTGTCCAAAAAATTGATTGAATTGTCATTGATTTCGTATTTTAATTTTATGGAGGGATCGTGTGAATTTAAAATGTCTATGAATTTTAGAAAGTCTTCCTTTGATCCCGACCAAATGCCCCATATATCGTCCAAATACCTTAAATAATGTAACGGCTGTATCGGGCATTTTCCTAAGGCCTCCTCCTCCCACTTGGCCATAAAAATGTTTGCATATGCGGGGGAGAACCTTTTCCCCATCGCCGTCCCCTTAATTTGCAAATAAAATTCAGAGTTGAATTCAAAGTCGTTCCGGGTTAAATTTATTTCCAATAGTTCCAAAATGGCCTTGTCCGGTCTTCTCTTATCTGGGTATTTATTAAATATGTATTTGACTGCTGCTAGTCCGGCTTTCGTGTCTATGTTCGTGTACATGTTGTTAACGTCCAGGGAAAAGAAAAATGAATTCACTGGGATTTTAAAGTTTTTAACTAATTCGATGAAATGATAAGTGTCCTTGACATACGCCGGGTGTTTGGTCGATAAGGGGTTCAAAAAATGGTCGATGTATTGCGCTGTTCCGTAGGTCTCGCTTCCGCAATCCGAAACGATAGGCCTGCCTGGTGGAGTCACAAACGGCGGATTCCATTGTTCCGGCTTTTTATGGATTTTGGGTAACATATAAAATCTCCTTGCCCTCGGTTCCCCGGTTCCAATCAGGTAATTTCTTTGTTTGGCCGTAATAAATTTTTTTCGATACAATTCCATCATAATTCTTTGTACCATTGGGATGGTCTCCAAATAAATCGGGCCGTCTAATTTTTTATAGTATTCCTGATCCTTTAATTGTCGATAACCTTCTTGAATGTATTGGTCTCGTCCCATAATTACTACCGAACTTCCTTTATCCGCCGGTTTTATTATTATATGTTTGTTAGACATCAATTCCCTTAACGCCCTTACTTCGGCCTGGGAGATATTTGGTCTCTCCCGTCGTGTCCATCCGAAACGTGCCAAATCTTTTTGGTCACCCTCAATCAGTGCTTTTAGTTCCGGTGACATCATTTCCGGGGGTGGCAACCAAGTGGACGGCCCTGAGAACGGTCGTTGTTCCTGCTCCGCCCTACCTTCAAAATATTCCATAATTCTAAGTTTCCGGTGGTAATCCTGTAAGTCCAATTTTCTTTGAATTTTTTGATTTTTGTATAAGTCAATCGTAGGTACAAATGTCAACCCCTTGCCTAATAATTTTAAATGTGCCTCCGTAGGGTGAAAGTCCTTGGTCAAAACCACTACATTCTCCGCCCCTCTGGGCAGTGTCTCCGGTATCCCCCTCCCTTCAAGGTTTAAGGGGGACACAAGTTTAAATAATCGATCCAATGCTCCAGCATGTGTAATGCTGTCAACTCGGTCCAATGAATGCAATCCCCCACCGTCTCAAAGTGTACCTCCGGCAGTAGGGGGATGCAGGGCATATGCCGGGAAATATGGTCGTTCATCTGCAACAGTACCCCCTGATGTTCTTCCTGGAGGTCGGTGGAGAAATTGATTAACGGGATCCAGATGTCTGCCTGTGGAAACCGCTTCTTGGCTTCCTTGAACGCACCCTGCAGTTGTTTGCAGGCTGTGGCCCTAAAGTTTTGCTCTTTACAGTTGATTCCGAATGACAACACTACTTTCTCCACTATGCCCACCACCTTCGCCTTCGCCATCAACAGTTCGGCATTGCGAAATGTGGCCCCCGGGAAGCTATCTATCTGCAAATCCGGGAGAGTGTGTTGTGGGAACCTGGACACATTCGAGTCTCCCAGAATCAACCACCGTTTGTTGACCGTCAACTCCCATTGTGTGTTTTTACGGTTGGTATTTGCATGCCTTGTTACTCTGAATCTCGGCCATTCCGGGGTGGGTGCGCAGTCCTCTTCTTCCTCGGATTCCCGAGTGTCTTCCTCTCTCGCCGATTCCGAATCCGAAGTGCTCTCTGTATCCTCTAATTCCAGTTCCATATTCTGTTCTTCCATCATCTCTGTATATATGTCGGCTCTTCTTCCACTGCCTATCAGAGGTAACGTGGGCGTCGTATCTAGGTCTGCCCCATGTGTGTCATCCATCAAACAACTCTGTTCCCCTTCACTCCTCGGTCCGTCTCTTTGTGTCGTGTTATCTCTCCCCCCTACATCTATCAGTTGTTCGACCGCCTGTGTGCTTGCTGTTCTTTCTTTTGTTTTTTCTCTTTTCCTCTCTCTCCTCTCTCTCCTCTGTGGCTTGGGGGAATCACCAAATTCCTGCTGGGGTCCCTCCGAAGCCACCGGTGCTTGCGTTGGTGGCCCCTCTACTTCATTCCTCTGTAGGGTTACGGGATCTTCCCCCGGCTCCGTCATGGTTCCAACGGAATTCCTAGCCACAGGTTCGGGTCTCGGCTGGTCAGGTTGTCGGACTTCTTGGTTGGATTGTTGGACTTCCTGTTGATCCGGGACTCCATCTTCTCCTAACGACTGGCCTATTCCCCCTGCCACTGGCGCACATGAGGCAATCCTTGCCCTTGCATGTTCGATGACTTGTCTCCTCAGTCGGGGAAGGTTTCGTTGGGCCCATCTCACTGCAACCTCAAATAGTTGGTTCCAATCTTGGATCCAATTGTCCGTTATTTCCCTCAATGTTTCCTCTAGGGAAGCCTGGTAATGGTCTTGGAGAATCACCAATGTTGTGTGGCCCCAATTTTTGGCATTCCCCCAAATTAACTCCTCCGTTATCGAGGAAGGGGAAGCCGGTTTGATCATCGTGGTCAAGATGTCCACCACCCTGTTGATCACTCTCGGCCCCTCGTAGTCTGGTCCGGGGGTCACATTTTCCAAGTGGTGTATCATCTTAATCACTTTTAGGAATCTTCGCACCCTCTGTCCCATTGCCGGATCCATTGGTTGTTGGTGCGTTCGAGTCTCCGTTCTCCATCTTGGCCATTGGTGATTCCTCCCCACTCCTTGACTCACTACAGATGCGTAGGAGCGAGACTGCGTGCGAGCTTGTCTTGGCGGACGACGGGAGGAGGTCCATTGACCTGAAGGTGGCACTGGCCAGTTAGGCGTGTAGGGCTGAGCCCCCCTGCCCCCTCTATTCGGGGGGGCAGTAGAGAATGCTCTGGCCCCCCTCCAGTTGGGACCTCCCCCCTGTCGGGACTGGGAGATGGCCCCTTGCGGTCGTGTGTCCCTCCTGTGGGCACGGGCACGACGCCTCCCGTGCTGCACTAGTGTCCAACCCCCCTCCCTTGGGTCCATGTTGGTACACCGAGTATGAAATTGTATGTATTTTTTTATGATTTTTTATGTTTTGTGATTTTTTTCTTTATTTTTATCTGATTTTGTAAATTTTTTTGGATTTTTTTTATTTTAAGAAATGTAAAAATAAACAAATAAACAAACACACAAACAAACAAGTAAACAAGCAAACAAATAAAGTTCTTAAACAAAAAAGACCTTAAAAGGCTTGGTGGGTGTGTTCTCGCGACGTTTCGGCCGCTGTGGGCCTTCTTCAGGCAAACACACCACTGATCAATTCACACAACTAATGCAGCTGGTGTTGATCCAACAAAAGCAAAGTGCAAAGTGAGGCACTTTCAACTTGCACTCCAACTTTAAAGTGTCTAAACCAAACTTGAAAGTTTCACTTGTCTTTTAACTTCTCCATTCTCTTTTTTCCTTCCTTCCCTTTCCCCATGAATTGAACCTTATAGATGATGTCTACCCATTCATGTATTTATATATTTATGTGTTTTTAGATATTTATTCATTTATTGATATATTTACATATTTATATAATTATATATTTATATGTTTATTTATTTATTTATTTATTTATTGGGGTTAGGGTTAGGGTTAGGGTTGGGGGTAGGGTTAGGGTTAGGGTTGGGCCTAGGGTTAGGGTTAGGGTTAGGGTTAGGGCTAGGGTTAGGGTTAGGGTTAGGGTTAGGGTTAGGGTTAGGGCTAGGGTTAGGGTTAGGGTTAGGGTTAGGGTTAGGGCTAGGGTTAGGGTTAGGGCCAGGGTTAGGGTTAGGGTTAGGGTTAGGGCCAGGGTTAGGGTTAGGGTTAGGGTTAGGGTTAGGGCCAAGGTTAGGGTTAGGGTTAGGGTTAAGGTTAGGGTTAGGGGTTGGGGCTAGGGCCCCCATTCCTCCTCCCGTTCATCCACCTTCCTTCCCACCCTTTCTTCCTTTTAAGCCTTATTTAGTCCCCCCGGCATTTTAGTACCCAGAATCCGAATCCAATTCCTTTCTGCCCTTTTTCTATCCCTGTCTTCCCATCCCAAATTAGTTTGCAATCCCGCCACTCGCATTTCCCTTAACCCATGTCGTCCAAAATGGCGAACCAATGGCTTATCCATTCCTTTTTTGTTTTTAATGTTATATCTATGTTGCCACATTCTGATTCTAATCGAATTTTTGGTCTCGCCGACATATTGTTTTCTGCATTTTGCGCAAAATAGTACATATACACAATTGGATGTACTTAAAGTGAAATTTTGTTTGATTTTAATTACTCTGTTGTTCGTCCTATTAGTTATGAATTTAAGTTTATAAAAGTATTTCGGCGTGGGTTCCTTGGTCTCTCTCCGGAATGGTTTTATTCTTGCCTTGACCAACATGTCTCTGAGGCTTTTGTGTTTTCTGTAGGCTCTGATGGGGGTACATTTTGACCAGGCATCCATGTTCCCAAGTTTCTCTTTGTAGTTTTTCTTTATTATGGAGGTGATTACCCTACTTGCCGTGGAAAAATAGGTGATTATCGGAATGCCTCTTGTATCATCCTTTCTTGTCCTGTCCCTGAAAGTCTTCAGACAATGTTGCAGCATTGGCCTTCTATACCCCCGTTGTCTTAATGCCTTAAATAGAATCCTTACTGCTTCCCAAAAGTCTTCCTCCTGTGTACAAATCCGGTCAAATCGTAACAGTTGGGATTTAACTATGCCTCTAAAAGTATGTTTTGGGTGAAAACTATTCTTGAACAGAAGTGCGTGCGTGTCCGTTTCTTTAAAGAAAACTTTAATGTCTAATGTATTGTTTGTCCAAAATTTGGGTCCCTTATACACCGTTGTGTCCAAAAAATTGATTGAATTGTCATTGATTTCGTATTTTAATTTTATGGAGGGATCGTGTGAATTTAAAATGTCTATGAATTTTAGAAAGTCTTCCTTTGATCCCGACCAAATGCCCCATATATCGTCCAAATACCTTAAATAATGTAACGGCTGTATCGGGCATTTTCCTAAGGCCTCCTCCTCCCACTTGGCCATAAAAATGTTTGCATATGCGGGGGAGAACCTTTTCCCCATCGCCGTCCCCTTAATTTGCAAATAAAATTCAGAGTTGAATTCAAAGTCGTTCCGGGTTAAATTTATTTCCAATAGTTCCAAAATGGCCTTGTCCGGTCTTCTCTTATCTGGGTATTTATTAAATATGTATTTGACTGCTGCTAGTCCGGCTTTCGTGTCTATGTTCGTGTACATGTTGTTAACGTCCAGGGAAAAGAAAAATGAATTCACTGGGATTTTAAAGTTTTTAACTAATTCGATGAAATGATAAGTGTCCTTGACATACGCCGGGTGTTTGGTCGATAAGGGGTTCAAAAAATGGTCGATGTATTGCGCTGTTCCGTAGGTCTCGCTTCCGCAATCCGAAACGATAGGCCTGCCTGGTGGAGTCACAAACGGCGGATTCCATTGTTCCGGCTTTTTATGGATTTTGGGTAACATATAAAATCTCCTTGCCCTCGGTTCCCCGGTTCCAATCAGGTAATTTCTTTGTTTGGCCGTAATAAATTTTTTTCGATACAATTCCATCATAATTCTTTGTACCATTGGGATGGTCTCCAAATAAATCGGGCCGTCTAATTTTTTATAGTATTCCTGATCCTTTAATTGTCGATAACCTTCTTGAATGTATTGGTCTCGTCCCATAATTACTACCGAACTTCCTTTATCCGCCGGTTTTATTATTATATGTTTGTTAGACATCAATTCCCTTAACGCCCTTACTTCGGCCTGGGAGATATTTGGTCTCTCCCGTCGTGTCCATCCGAAACGTGCCAAATCTTTTTGGTCACCCTCAATCAGTGCTTTTAGTTCCGGTGACATCATTTCCGGGGGTGGCAACCAAGTGGACGGCCCTGAGAACGGTCGTTGTTCCTGCTCCGCCCTACCTTCAAAATATTCCATAATTCTAAGTTTCCGGTGGTAATCCTGTAAGTCCAATTTTCTTTGAATTTTTTGATTTTTGTATAAGTCAATCGTAGGTACAAATGTCAACCCCTTGCCTAATAATTTTAAATGTGCCTCCGTAGGGTGAAAGTCCTTGGTCAAAACCACTACATTCTCCGCCCCTCTGGGCAGTGTCTCCGGTATCCCCCTCCCTTCAAGGTTTAAGGGGGACACAAGTTTAAATAATCGATCCAATGCTCCAGCATGTGTAATGCTGTCAACTCGGTCCAATGAATGCAATCCCCCACCGTCTCAAAGTGTACCTCCGGCAGTAGGGGGATGCAGGGCATATGCCGGGAAATATGGTCGTTCATCTGCAACAGTACCCCCTGATGTTCTTCCTGGAGGTCGGTGGAGAAATTGATTAACGGGATCCAGATGTCTGCCTGTGGAAACCGCTTCTTGGCTTCCTTGAACGCACCCTGCAGTTGTTTGCAGGCTGTGGCCCTAAAGTTTTGCTCTTTACAGTTGATTCCGAATGACAACACTACTTTCTCCACTATGCCCACCACCTTCGCCTTCGCCATCAACAGTTCGGCATTGCGAAATGTGGCCCCCGGGAAGCTATCTATCTGCAAATCCGGGAGAGTGTGTTGTGGGAACCTGGACACATTCGAGTCTCCCAGAATCAACCACCGTTTGTTGACCGTCAACTCCCATTGTGTGTTTTTACGGTTGGTATTTGCATGCCTTGTTACTCTGAATCTCGGCCATTCCGGGGTGGGTGCGCAGTCCTCTTCTTCCTCGGATTCCCGAGTGTCTTCCTCTCTCGCCGATTCCGAATCCGAAGTGCTCTCTGTATCCTCTAATTCCAGTTCCATATTCTGTTCTTCCATCATCTCTGTATATATGTCGGCTCTTCTTCCACTGCCTATCAGAGGTAACGTGGGCGTCGTATCTAGGTCTGCCCCATGTGTGTCATCCATCAAACAACTCTGTTCCCCTTCACTCCTCGGTCCGTCTCTTTGTGTCGTGTTATCTCTCCCCCCTACATCTATCAGTTGTTCGACCGCCTGTGTGCTTGCTGTTCTTTCTTTTGTTTTTTCTCTTTTCCTCTCTCTCCTCTCTCTCCTCTGTGGCTTGGGGGAATCACCAAATTCCTGCTGGGGTCCCTCCGAAGCCACCGGTGCTTGCGTTGGTGGCCCCTCTACTTCATTCCTCTGTAGGGTTACGGGATCTTCCCCCGGCTCCGTCATGGTTCCAACGGAATTCCTAGCCACAGGTTCGGGTCTCGGCTGGTCAGGTTGTCGGACTTCTTGGTTGGATTGTTGGACTTCCTGTTGATCCGGGACTCCATCTTCTCCTAACGACTGGCCTATTCCCCCTGCCACTGGCGCACATGAGGCAATCCTTGCCCTTGCATGTTCGATGACTTGTCTCCTCAGTCGGGGAAGGTTTCGTTGGGCCCATCTCACTGCAACCTCAAATAGTTGGTTCCAATCTTGGATCCAATTGTCCGTTATTTCCCTCAATGTTTCCTCTAGGGAAGCCTGGTAATGGTCTTGGAGAATCACCAATGTTGTGTGGCCCCAATTTTTGGCATTCCCCCAAATTAACTCCTCCGTTATCGAGGAAGGGGAAGCCGGTTTGATCATCGTGGTCAAGATGTCCACCACCCTGTTGATCACTCTCGGCCCCTCGTAGTCTGGTCCGGGGGTCACATTTTCCAAGTGGTGTATCATCTTAATCACTTTTAGGAATCTTCGCACCCTCTGTCCCATTGCCGGATCCATTGGTTGTTGGTGCGTTCGAGTCTCCGTTCTCCATCTTGGCCATTGGTGATTCCTCCCCACTCCTTGACTCACTACAGATGCGTAGGAGCGAGACTGCGTGCGAGCTTGTCTTGGCGGACGACGGGAGGAGGTCCATTGACCTGAAGGTGGCACTGGCCAGTTAGGCGTGTAGGGCTGAGCCCCCCTGCCCCCTCTATTCGGGGGGGCAGTAGAGAATGCTCTGGCCCCCCTCCAGTTGGGACCTCCCCCCTGTCGGGACTGGGAGATGGCCCCTTGCGGTCGTGTGTCCCTCCTGTGGGCACGGGCACGACGCCTCCCGTGCTGCACTAGTGTCCAACCCCCCTCCCTTGGGTCCATGTTGGTACACCGAGTATGAAATTGTATGTATTTTTTTATGATTTTTTATGTTTTGTGATTTTTTTCTTTATTTTTATCTGATTTTGTAAATTTTTTTGGATTTTTTTTATTTTAAGAAATGTAAAAATAAACAAATAAACAAACACACAAACAAACAAGTAAACAAGCAAACAAATAAAGTTCTTAAACAAAAAAGACCTTAAAAGGCTTGGTGGGTGTGTTCTCGCGACGTTTCGGCCGCTGTGGGCCTTCTTCAGGCAAACACACCACTGATCAATTCACACAACTAATGCAGCTGGTGTTGATCCAACAAAAGCAAAGTGCAAAGTGAGGCACTTTCAACTTGCACTCCAACTTTAAAGTGTCTAAACCAAACTTGAAAGTTTCACTTGTCTTTTAACTTCTCCATTCTCTTTTTTCCTTCCTTCCCTTTCCCCATGAATTGAACCTTATAGATGATGTCTACCCATTCATGTATTTATATATTTATGTGTTTTTAGATATTTATTCATTTATTGATATATTTACATATTTATATAATTATATATTTATATGTTTATTTATTTATTTATTGGGGTTAGGGTTAGGGTTAGGGTTGGGGGTAGGGTTAGGGTTAGGGTTGGGCCTAGGGTTAGGGTTAGGGTTAGGGTTAGGGCTAGGGTTAGGGTTAGGGTTAGGGTTAGGGTTAGGGCTAGGGTTAGGGTTAGGGTTAGGGTTAGGGTTAGGGCTAGGGTTAGGGTTAGGGCCAGGGTTAGGGTTAGGGTTAGGGTTAGGGCCAGGGTTAGGGTTAGGGTTAGGGTTAGGGTTAGGGCCAAGGTTAGGGTTAGGGTTAGGGTTAAGGTTAGGGTTAGGGGTTGGGGCTAGGGCCCCCATTCCTCCTCCCGTTCATCCACCTTCCTTCCCACCCTTTCTTCCTTTTAAGCCTTATTTAGTCCCCCCGGCATTTTAGTACCCAGAATCCGAATCCAATTCCTTTCTGCCCTTTTTCTATCCCTGTCTTCCCATCCCAAATTAGTTTGCAATCCCGCCACTCGCATTTCCCTTAACCCATGTCGTCCAAAATGGCGAACCAATGGCTTATCCATTCCTTTTTTGTTTTTAATGTTATATCTATGTTGCCACATTCTGATTCTAATCGAATTTTTGGTCTCGCCGACATATTGTTTTCTGCATTTTGCGCAAAATAGTACATATACACAATTGGATGTACTTAAAGTGAAATTTTGTTTGATTTTAATTACTCTGTTGTTCGTCCTATTAGTTATGAATTTAAGTTTATAAAAGTATTTCGGCGTGGGTTCCTTGGTCTCTCTCCGGAATGGTTTTATTCTTGCCTTGACCAACATGTCTCTGAGGCTTTTGTGTTTTCTGTAGGCTCTGATGGGGGTACATTTTGACCAGGCATCCATGTTCCCAAGTTTCTCTTTGTAGTTTTTCTTTATTATGGAGGTGATTACCCTACTTGCCGTGGAAAAATAGGTGATTATCGGAATGCCTCTTGTATCATCCTTTCTTGTCCTGTCCCTGAAAGTCTTCAGACAATGTTGCAGCATTGGCCTTCTATACCCCCGTTGTCTTAATGCCTTAAATAGAATCCTTACTGCTTCCCAAAAGTCTTCCTCCTGTGTACAAATCCGGTCAAATCGTAACAGTTGGGATTTAACTATGCCTCTAAAAGTATGTTTTGGGTGAAAACTATTCTTGAACAGAAGTGCGTGCGTGTCCGTTTCTTTAAAGAAAACTTTAATGTCTAATGTATTGTTTGTCCAAAATTTGGGTCCCTTATACACCGTTGTGTCCAAAAAATTGATTGAATTGTCATTGATTTCGTATTTTAATTTTATGGAGGGATCGTGTGAATTTAAAATGTCTATGAATTTTAGAAAGTCTTCCTTTGATCCCGACCAAATGCCCCATATATCGTCCAAATACCTTAAATAATGTAACGGCTGTATCGGGCATTTTCCTAAGGCCTCCTCCTCCCACTTGGCCATAAAAATGTTTGCATATGCGGGGGAGAACCTTTTCCCCATCGCCGTCCCCTTAATTTGCAAATAAAATTCAGAGTTGAATTCAAAGTCGTTCCGGGTTAAATTTATTTCCAATAGTTCCAAAATGGCCTTGTCCGGTCTTCTCTTATCTGGGTATTTATTAAATATGTATTTGACTGCTGCTAGTCCGGCTTTCGTGTCTATGTTCGTGTACATGTTGTTAACGTCCAGGGAAAAGAAAAATGAATTCACTGGGATTTTAAAGTTTTTAACTAATTCGATGAAATGATAAGTGTCCTTGACATACGCCGGGTGTTTGGTCGATAAGGGGTTCAAAAAATGGTCGATGTATTGCGCTGTTCCGTAGGTCTCGCTTCCGCAATCCGAAACGATAGGCCTGCCTGGTGGAGTCACAAACGGCGGATTCCATTGTTCCGGCTTTTTATGGATTTTGGGTAACATATAAAATCTCCTTGCCCTCGGTTCCCCGGTTCCAATCAGGTAATTTCTTTGTTTGGCCGTAATAAATTTTTTTCGATACAATTCCATCATAATTCTTTGTACCATTGGGATGGTCTCCAAATAAATCGGGCCGTCTAATTTTTTATAGTATTCCTGATCCTTTAATTGTCGATAACCTTCTTGAATGTATTGGTCTCGTCCCATAATTACTACCGAACTTCCTTTATCCGCCGGTTTTATTATTATATGTTTGTTAGACATCAATTCCCTTAACGCCCTTACTTCGGCCTGGGAGATATTTGGTCTCTCCCGTCGTGTCCATCCGAAACGTGCCAAATCTTTTTGGTCACCCTCAATCAGTGCTTTTAGTTCCGGTGACATCATTTCCGGGGGTGGCAACCAAGTGGACGGCCCTGAGAACGGTCGTTGTTCCTGCTCCGCCCTACCTTCAAAATATTCCATAATTCTAAGTTTCCGGTGGTAATCCTGTAAGTCCAATTTTCTTTGAATTTTTTGATTTTTGTATAAGTCAATCGTAGGTACAAATGTCAACCCCTTGCCTAATAATTTTAAATGTGCCTCCGTAGGGTGAAAGTCCTTGGTCAAAACCACTACATTCTCCGCCCCTCTGGGCAGTGTCTCCGGTATCCCCCTCCCTTCAAGGTTTAAGGGGGACACAAGTTTAAATAATCGATCCAATGCTCCAGCATGTGTAATGCTGTCAACTCGGTCCAATGAATGCAATCCCCCACCGTCTCAAAGTGTACCTCCGGCAGTAGGGGGATGCAGGGCATATGCCGGGAAATATGGTCGTTCATCTGCAACAGTACCCCCTGATGTTCTTCCTGGAGGTCGGTGGAGAAATTGATTAACGGGATCCAGATGTCTGCCTGTGGAAACCGCTTCTTGGCTTCCTTGAACGCACCCTGCAGTTGTTTGCAGGCTGTGGCCCTAAAGTTTTGCTCTTTACAGTTGATTCCGAATGACAACACTACTTTCTCCACTATGCCCACCACCTTCGCCTTCGCCATCAACAGTTCGGCATTGCGAAATGTGGCCCCCGGGAAGCTATCTATCTGCAAATCCGGGAGAGTGTGTTGTGGGAACCTGGACACATTCGAGTCTCCCAGAATCAACCACCGTTTGTTGACCGTCAACTCCCATTGTGTGTTTTTACGGTTGGTATTTGCATGCCTTGTTACTCTGAATCTCGGCCATTCCGGGGTGGGTGCGCAGTCCTCTTCTTCCTCGGATTCCCGAGTGTCTTCCTCTCTCGCCGATTCCGAATCCGAAGTGCTCTCTGTATCCTCTAATTCCAGTTCCATATTCTGTTCTTCCATCATCTCTGTATATATGTCGGCTCTTCTTCCACTGCCTATCAGAGGTAACGTGGGCGTCGTATCTAGGTCTGCCCCATGTGTGTCATCCATCAAACAACTCTGTTCCCCTTCACTCCTCGGTCCGTCTCTTTGTGTCGTGTTATCTCTCCCCCCTACATCTATCAGTTGTTCGACCGCCTGTGTGCTTGCTGTTCTTTCTTTTGTTTTTTCTCTTTTCCTCTCTCTCCTCTCTCTCCTCTGTGGCTTGGGGGAATCACCAAATTCCTGCTGGGGTCCCTCCGAAGCCACCGGTGCTTGCGTTGGTGGCCCCTCTACTTCATTCCTCTGTAGGGTTACGGGATCTTCCCCCGGCTCCGTCATGGTTCCAACGGAATTCCTAGCCACAGGTTCGGGTCTCGGCTGGTCAGGTTGTCGGACTTCTTGGTTGGATTGTTGGACTTCCTGTTGATCCGGGACTCCATCTTCTCCTAACGACTGGCCTATTCCCCCTGCCACTGGCGCACATGAGGCAATCCTTGCCCTTGCATGTTCGATGACTTGTCTCCTCAGTCGGGGAAGGTTTCGTTGGGCCCATCTCACTGCAACCTCAAATAGTTGGTTCCAATCTTGGATCCAATTGTCCGTTATTTCCCTCAATGTTTCCTCTAGGGAAGCCTGGTAATGGTCTTGGAGAATCACCAATGTTGTGTGGCCCCAATTTTTGGCATTCCCCCAAATTAACTCCTCCGTTATCGAGGAAGGGGAAGCCGGTTTGATCATCGTGGTCAAGATGTCCACCACCCTGTTGATCACTCTCGGCCCCTCGTAGTCTGGTCCGGGGGTCACATTTTCCAAGTGGTGTATCATCTTAATCACTTTTAGGAATCTTCGCACCCTCTGTCCCATTGCCGGATCCATTGGTTGTTGGTGCGTTCGAGTCTCCGTTCTCCATCTTGGCCATTGGTGATTCCTCCCCACTCCTTGACTCACTACAGATGCGTAGGAGCGAGACTGCGTGCGAGCTTGTCTTGGCGGACGACGGGAGGAGGTCCATTGACCTGAAGGTGGCACTGGCCAGTTAGGCGTGTAGGGCTGAGCCCCCCTGCCCCCTCTATTCGGGGGGGCAGTAGAGAATGCTCTGGCCCCCCTCCAGTTGGGACCTCCCCCCTGTCGGGACTGGGAGATGGCCCCTTGCGGTCGTGTGTCCCTCCTGTGGGCACGGGCACGACGCCTCCCGTGCTGCACTAGTGTCCAACCCCCCTCCCTTGGGTCCATGTTGGTACACCGAGTATGAAATTGTATGTATTTTTTTATGATTTTTTATGTTTTGTGATTTTTTTCTTTATTTTTATCTGATTTTGTAAATTTTTTTGGATTTTTTTTATTTTAAGAAATGTAAAAATAAACAAATAAACAAACACACAAACAAACAAGTAAACAAGCAAACAAATAAAGTTCTTAAACAAAAAAGACCTTAAAAGGCTTGGTGGGTGTGTTCTCGCGACGTTTCGGCCGCTGTGGGCCTTCTTCAGGCAAACACACCACTGATCAATTCACACAACTAATGCAGCTGGTGTTGATCCAACAAAAGCAAAGTGCAAAGTGAGGCACTTTCAACTTGCACTCCAACTTTAAAGTGTCTAAACCAAACTTGAAAGTTTCACTTGTCTTTTAACTTCTCCATTCTCTTTTTTCCTTCCTTCCCTTTCCCCATGAATTGAACCTTATAGATGATGTCTACCCATTCATGTATTTATATATTTATGTGTTTTTAGATATTTATTCATTTATTGATATATTTACATATTTATATAATTATATATTTATATGTTTATTTATTTATTTATTTATTTATTGGGGTTAGGGTTAGGGTTAGGGTTGGGGGTAGGGTTAGGGTTAGGGTTGGGCCTAGGGTTAGGGTTAGGGTTAGGGTTAGGGCTAGGGTTAGGGTTAGGGTTAGGGTTAGGGTTAGGGTTAGGGCTAGGGTTAGGGTTAGGGTTAGGGTTAGGGTTAGGGCTAGGGTTAGGGTTAGGGCCAGGGTTAGGGTTAGGGTTAGGGCCAGGGTTAGGGTTAGGGTTAGGGTTAGGGTTAGGGCCAAGGTTAGGGTTAGGGTTAGGGTTAAGGTTAGGGTTAGGGGTTGGGGCTAGGGCCCCCATTCCTCCTCCCGTTCATCCACCTTCCTTCCCACCCTTTCTTCCTTTTAAGCCTTATTTAGTCCCCCCGGCATTTTAGTACCCAGAATCCGAATCCAATTCCTTTCTGCCCTTTTTCTATCCCTGTCTTCCCATCCCAAATTAGTTTGCAATCCCGCCACTCGCATTTCCCTTAACCCATGTCGTCCAAAATGGCGAACCAATGGCTTATCCATTCCTTTTTTGTTTTTAATGTTATATCTATGTTGCCACATTCTGATTCTAATCGAATTTTTGGTCTCGCCGACATATTGTTTTCTGCATTTTGCGCAAAATAGTACATATACACAATTGGATGTACTTAAAGTGAAATTTTGTTTGATTTTAATTACTCTGTTGTTCGTCCTATTAGTTATGAATTTAAGTTTATAAAAGTATTTCGGCGTGGGTTCCTTGGTCTCTCTCCGGAATGGTTTTATTCTTGCCTTGACCAACATGTCTCTGAGGCTTTTGTGTTTTCTGTAGGCTCTGATGGGGGTACATTTTGACCAGGCATCCATGTTCCCAAGTTTCTCTTTGTAGTTTTTCTTTATTATGGAGGTGATTACCCTACTTGCCGTGGAAAAATAGGTGATTATCGGAATGCCTCTTGTATCATCCTTTCTTGTCCTGTCCCTGAAAGTCTTCAGACAATGTTGCAGCATTGGCCTTCTATACCCCCGTTGTCTTAATGCCTTAAATAGAATCCTTACTGCTTCCCAAAAGTCTTCCTCCTGTGTACAAATCCGGTCAAATCGTAACAGTTGGGATTTAACTATGCCTCTAAAAGTATGTTTTGGGTGAAAACTATTCTTGAACAGAAGTGCGTGCGTGTCCGTTTCTTTAAAGAAAACTTTAATGTCTAATGTATTGTTTGTCCAAAATTTGGGTCCCTTATACACCGTTGTGTCCAAAAAATTGATTGAATTGTCATTGATTTCGTATTTTAATTTTATGGAGGGATCGTGTGAATTTAAAATGTCTATGAATTTTAGAAAGTCTTCCTTTGATCCCGACCAAATGCCCCATATATCGTCCAAATACCTTAAATAATGTAACGGCTGTATCGGGCATTTTCCTAAGGCCTCCTCCTCCCACTTGGCCATAAAAATGTTTGCATATGCGGGGGAGAACCTTTTCCCCATCGCCGTCCCCTTAATTTGCAAATAAAATTCAGAGTTGAATTCAAAGTCGTTCCGGGTTAAATTTATTTCCAATAGTTCCAAAATGGCCTTGTCCGGTCTTCTCTTATCTGGGTATTTATTAAATATGTATTTGACTGCTGCTAGTCCGGCTTTCGTGTCTATGTTCGTGTACATGTTGTTAACGTCCAGGGAAAAGAAAAATGAATTCACTGGGATTTTAAAGTTTTTAACTAATTCGATGAAATGATAAGTGTCCTTGACATACGCCGGGTGTTTGGTCGATAAGGGGTTCAAAAAATGGTCGATGTATTGCGCTGTTCCGTAGGTCTCGCTTCCGCAATCCGAAACGATAGGCCTGCCTGGTGGAGTCACAAACGGCGGATTCCATTGTTCCGGCTTTTTATGGATTTTGGGTAACATATAAAATCTCCTTGCCCTCGGTTCCCCGGTTCCAATCAGGTAATTTCTTTGTTTGGCCGTAATAAATTTTTTTCGATACAATTCCATCATAATTCTTTGTACCATTGGGATGGTCTCCAAATAAATCGGGCCGTCTAATTTTTTATAGTATTCCTGATCCTTTAATTGTCGATAACCTTCTTGAATGTATTGGTCTCGTCCCATAATTACTACCGAACTTCCTTTATCCGCCGGTTTTATTATTATATGTTTGTTAGACATCAATTCCCTTAACGCCCTTACTTCGGCCTGGGAGATATTTGGTCTCTCCCGTCGTGTCCATCCGAAACGTGCCAAATCTTTTTGGTCACCCTCAATCAGTGCTTTTAGTTCCGGTGACATCATTTCCGGGGGTGGCAACCAAGTGGACGGCCCTGAGAACGGTCGTTGTTCCTGCTCCGCCCTACCTTCAAAATATTCCATAATTCTAAGTTTCCGGTGGTAATCCTGTAAGTCCAATTTTCTTTGAATTTTTTGATTTTTGTATAAGTCAATCGTAGGTACAAATGTCAACCCCTTGCCTAATAATTTTAAATGTGCCTCCGTAGGGTGAAAGTCCTTGGTCAAAACCACTACATTCTCCGCCCCTCTGGGCAGTGTCTCCGGTATCCCCCTCCCTTCAAGGTTTAAGGGGGACACAAGTTTAAATAATCGATCCAATGCTCCAGCATGTGTAATGCTGTCAACTCGGTCCAATGAATGCAATCCCCCACCGTCTCAAAGTGTACCTCCGGCAGTAGGGGGATGCAGGGCATATGCCGGGAAATATGGTCGTTCATCTGCAACAGTACCCCCTGATGTTCTTCCTGGAGGTCGGTGGAGAAATTGATTAACGGGATCCAGATGTCTGCCTGTGGAAACCGCTTCTTGGCTTCCTTGAACGCACCCTGCAGTTGTTTGCAGGCTGTGGCCCTAAAGTTTTGCTCTTTACAGTTGATTCCGAATGACAACACTACTTTCTCCACTATGCCCACCACCTTCGCCTTCGCCATCAACAGTTCGGCATTGCGAAATGTGGCCCCCGGGAAGCTATCTATCTGCAAATCCGGGAGAGTGTGTTGTGGGAACCTGGACACATTCGAGTCTCCCAGAATCAACCACCGTTTGTTGACCGTCAACTCCCATTGTGTGTTTTTACGGTTGGTATTTGCATGCCTTGTTACTCTGAATCTCGGCCATTCCGGGGTGGGTGCGCAGTCCTCTTCTTCCTCGGATTCCCGAGTGTCTTCCTCTCTCGCCGATTCCGAATCCGAAGTGCTCTCTGTATCCTCTAATTCCAGTTCCATATTCTGTTCTTCCATCATCTCTGTATATATGTCGGCTCTTCTTCCACTGCCTATCAGAGGTAACGTGGGCGTCGTATCTAGGTCTGCCCCATGTGTGTCATCCATCAAACAACTCTGTTCCCCTTCACTCCTCGGTCCGTCTCTTTGTGTCGTGTTATCTCTCCCCCCTACATCTATCAGTTGTTCGACCGCCTGTGTGCTTGCTGTTCTTTCTTTTGTTTTTTCTCTTTTCCTCTCTCTCCTCTCTCTCCTCTGTGGCTTGGGGGAATCACCAAATTCCTGCTGGGGTCCCTCCGAAGCCACCGGTGCTTGCGTTGGTGGCCCCTCTACTTCATTCCTCTGTAGGGTTACGGGATCTTCCCCCGGCTCCGTCATGGTTCCAACGGAATTCCTAGCCACAGGTTCGGGTCTCGGCTGGTCAGGTTGTCGGACTTCTTGGTTGGATTGTTGGACTTCCTGTTGATCCGGGACTCCATCTTCTCCTAACGACTGGCCTATTCCCCCTGCCACTGGCGCACATGAGGCAATCCTTGCCCTTGCATGTTCGATGACTTGTCTCCTCAGTCGGGGAAGGTTTCGTTGGGCCCATCTCACTGCAACCTCAAATAGTTGGTTCCAATCTTGGATCCAATTGTCCGTTATTTCCCTCAATGTTTCCTCTAGGGAAGCCTGGTAATGGTCTTGGAGAATCACCAATGTTGTGTGGCCCCAATTTTTGGCATTCCCCCAAATTAACTCCTCCGTTATCGAGGAAGGGGAAGCCGGTTTGATCATCGTGGTCAAGATGTCCACCACCCTGTTGATCACTCTCGGCCCCTCGTAGTCTGGTCCGGGGGTCACATTTTCCAAGTGGTGTATCATCTTAATCACTTTTAGGAATCTTCGCACCCTCTGTCCCATTGCCGGATCCATTGGTTGTTGGTGCGTTCGAGTCTCCGTTCTCCATCTTGGCCATTGGTGATTCCTCCCCACTCCTTGACTCACTACAGATGCGTAGGAGCGAGACTGCGTGCGAGCTTGTCTTGGCGGACGACGGGAGGAGGTCCATTGACCTGAAGGTGGCACTGGCCAGTTAGGCGTGTAGGGCTGAGCCCCCCTGCCCCCTCTATTCGGGGGGGCAGTAGAGAATGCTCTGGCCCCCCTCCAGTTGGGACCTCCCCCCTGTCGGGACTGGGAGATGGCCCCTTGCGGTCGTGTGTCCCTCCTGTGGGCACGGGCACGACGCCTCCCGTGCTGCACTAGTGTCCAACCCCCCTCCCTTGGGTCCATGTTGGTACACCGAGTATGAAATTGTATGTATTTTTTTATGATTTTTTATGTTTTGTGATTTTTTTCTTTATTTTTATCTGATTTTGTAAATTTTTTTGGATTTTTTTTATTTTAAGAAATGTAAAAATAAACAAATAAACAAACACACAAACAAACAAGTAAACAAGCAAACAAATAAAGTTCTTAAACAAAAAAGACCTTAAAAGGCTTGGTGGGTGTGTTCTCGCGACGTTTCGGCCGCTGTGGGCCTTCTTCAGGCAAACACACCACTGATCAATTCACACAACTAATGCAGCTGGTGTTGATCCAACAAAAGCAAAGTGCAAAGTGAGGCACTTTCAACTTGCACTCCAACTTTAAAGTGTCTAAACCAAACTTGAAAGTTTCACTTGTCTTTTAACTTCTCCATTCTCTTTTTTCCTTCCTTCCCTTTCCCCATGAATTGAACCTTATAGATGATGTCTACCCATTCATGTATTTATATATTTATGTGTTTTTAGATATTTATTCATTTATTGATATATTTACATATTTATATAATTATATATTTATATGTTTATTTATTTATTTATTTATTTATTGGGGTTAGGGTTAGGGTTAGGGTTGGGGGTAGGGTTAGGGTTAGGGTTGGGCCTAGGGTTAGGGTTAGGGTTAGGGTTAGGGCTAGGGTTAGGGTTAGGGTTAGGGTTAGGGTTAGGGTTAGGGCTAGGGTTAGGGTTAGGGTTAGGGTTAGGGCTAGGGTTAGGGTTAGGGCCAGGGTTAGGGTTAGGGTTAGGGTTAGGGCCAGGGTTAGGGTTAGGGTTAGGGTTAGGGTTAGGGTTAGGGCCAAGGTTAGGGTTAGGGTTAGGGTTAAGGTTAGGGTTAGGGGTTGGGGCTAGGGCCCCCATTCCTCCTCCCGTTCATCCACCTTCCTTCCCACCCTTTCTTCCTTTTAAGCCTTATTTAGTCCCCCCGGCATTTTAGTACCCAGAATCCGAATCCAATTCCTTTCTGCCCTTTTTCTATCCCTGTCTTCCCATCCCAAATTAGTTTGCAATCCCGCCACTCGCATTTCCCTTAACCCATGTCGTCCAAAATGGCGAACCAATGGCTTATCCATTCCTTTTTTGTTTTTAATGTTATATCTATGTTGCCACATTCTGATTCTAATCGAATTTTTGGTCTCGCCGACATATTGTTTTCTGCATTTTGCGCAAAATAGTACATATACACAATTGGATGTACTTAAAGTGAAATTTTGTTTGATTTTAATTACTCTGTTGTTCGTCCTATTAGTTATGAATTTAAGTTTATAAAAGTATTTCGGCGTGGGTTCCTTGGTCTCTCTCCGGAATGGTTTTATTCTTGCCTTGACCAACATGTCTCTGAGGCTTTTGTGTTTTCTGTAGGCTCTGATGGGGGTACATTTTGACCAGGCATCCATGTTCCCAAGTTTCTCTTTGTAGTTTTTCTTTATTATGGAGGTGATTACCCTACTTGCCGTGGAAAAATAGGTGATTATCGGAATGCCTCTTGTATCATCCTTTCTTGTCCTGTCCCTGAAAGTCTTCAGACAATGTTGCAGCATTGGCCTTCTATACCCCCGTTGTCTTAATGCCTTAAATAGAATCCTTACTGCTTCCCAAAAGTCTTCCTCCTGTGTACAAATCCGGTCAAATCGTAACAGTTGGGATTTAACTATGCCTCTAAAAGTATGTTTTGGGTGAAAACTATTCTTGAACAGAAGTGCGTGCGTGTCCGTTTCTTTAAAGAAAACTTTAATGTCTAATGTATTGTTTGTCCAAAATTTGGGTCCCTTATACACCGTTGTGTCCAAAAAATTGATTGAATTGTCATTGATTTCGTATTTTAATTTTATGGAGGGATCGTGTGAATTTAAAATGTCTATGAATTTTAGAAAGTCTTCCTTTGATCCCGACCAAATGCCCCATATATCGTCCAAATACCTTAAATAATGTAACGGCTGTATCGGGCATTTTCCTAAGGCCTCCTCCTCCCACTTGGCCATAAAAATGTTTGCATATGCGGGGGAGAACCTTTTCCCCATCGCCGTCCCCTTAATTTGCAAATAAAATTCAGAGTTGAATTCAAAGTCGTTCCGGGTTAAATTTATTTCCAATAGTTCCAAAATGGCCTTGTCCGGTCTTCTCTTATCTGGGTATTTATTAAATATGTATTTGACTGCTGCTAGTCCGGCTTTCGTGTCTATGTTCGTGTACATGTTGTTAACGTCCAGGGAAAAGAAAAATGAATTCACTGGGATTTTAAAGTTTTTAACTAATTCGATGAAATGATAAGTGTCCTTGACATACGCCGGGTGTTTGGTCGATAAGGGGTTCAAAAAATGGTCGATGTATTGCGCTGTTCCGTAGGTCTCGCTTCCGCAATCCGAAACGATAGGCCTGCCTGGTGGAGTCACAAACGGCGGATTCCATTGTTCCGGCTTTTTATGGATTTTGGGTAACATATAAAATCTCCTTGCCCTCGGTTCCCCGGTTCCAATCAGGTAATTTCTTTGTTTGGCCGTAATAAATTTTTTTCGATACAATTCCATCATAATTCTTTGTACCATTGGGATGGTCTCCAAATAAATCGGGCCGTCTAATTTTTTATAGTATTCCTGATCCTTTAATTGTCGATAACCTTCTTGAATGTATTGGTCTCGTCCCATAATTACTACCGAACTTCCTTTATCCGCCGGTTTTATTATTATATGTTTGTTAGACATCAATTCCCTTAACGCCCTTACTTCGGCCTGGGAGATATTTGGTCTCTCCCGTCGTGTCCATCCGAAACGTGCCAAATCTTTTTGGTCACCCTCAATCAGTGCTTTTAGTTCCGGTGACATCATTTCCGGGGGTGGCAACCAAGTGGACGGCCCTGAGAACGGTCGTTGTTCCTGCTCCGCCCTACCTTCAAAATATTCCATAATTCTAAGTTTCCGGTGGTAATCCTGTAAGTCCAATTTTCTTTGAATTTTTTGATTTTTGTATAAGTCAATCGTAGGTACAAATGTCAACCCCTTGCCTAATAATTTTAAATGTGCCTCCGTAGGGTGAAAGTCCTTGGTCAAAACCACTACATTCTCCGCCCCTCTGGGCAGTGTCTCCGGTATCCCCCTCCCTTCAAGGTTTAAGGGGGACACAAGTTTAAATAATCGATCCAATGCTCCAGCATGTGTAATGCTGTCAACTCGGTCCAATGAATGCAATCCCCCACCGTCTCAAAGTGTACCTCCGGCAGTAGGGGGATGCAGGGCATATGCCGGGAAATATGGTCGTTCATCTGCAACAGTACCCCCTGATGTTCTTCCTGGAGGTCGGTGGAGAAATTGATTAACGGGATCCAGATGTCTGCCTGTGGAAACCGCTTCTTGGCTTCCTTGAACGCACCCTGCAGTTGTTTGCAGGCTGTGGCCCTAAAGTTTTGCTCTTTACAGTTGATTCCGAATGACAACACTACTTTCTCCACTATGCCCACCACCTTCGCCTTCGCCATCAACAGTTCGGCATTGCGAAATGTGGCCCCCGGGAAGCTATCTATCTGCAAATCCGGGAGAGTGTGTTGTGGGAACCTGGACACATTCGAGTCTCCCAGAATCAACCACCGTTTGTTGACCGTCAACTCCCATTGTGTGTTTTTACGGTTGGTATTTGCATGCCTTGTTACTCTGAATCTCGGCCATTCCGGGGTGGGTGCGCAGTCCTCTTCTTCCTCGGATTCCCGAGTGTCTTCCTCTCTCGCCGATTCCGAATCCGAAGTGCTCTCTGTATCCTCTAATTCCAGTTCCATATTCTGTTCTTCCATCATCTCTGTATATATGTCGGCTCTTCTTCCACTGCCTATCAGAGGTAACGTGGGCGTCGTATCTAGGTCTGCCCCATGTGTGTCATCCATCAAACAACTCTGTTCCCCTTCACTCCTCGGTCCGTCTCTTTGTGTCGTGTTATCTCTCCCCCCTACATCTATCAGTTGTTCGACCGCCTGTGTGCTTGCTGTTCTTTCTTTTGTTTTTTCTCTTTTCCTCTCTCTCCTCTCTCTCCTCTGTGGCTTGGGGGAATCACCAAATTCCTGCTGGGGTCCCTCCGAAGCCACCGGTGCTTGCGTTGGTGGCCCCTCTACTTCATTCCTCTGTAGGGTTACGGGATCTTCCCCCGGCTCCGTCATGGTTCCAACGGAATTCCTAGCCACAGGTTCGGGTCTCGGCTGGTCAGGTTGTCGGACTTCTTGGTTGGATTGTTGGACTTCCTGTTGATCCGGGACTCCATCTTCTCCTAACGACTGGCCTATTCCCCCTGCCACTGGCGCACATGAGGCAATCCTTGCCCTTGCATGTTCGATGACTTGTCTCCTCAGTCGGGGAAGGTTTCGTTGGGCCCATCTCACTGCAACCTCAAATAGTTGGTTCCAATCTTGGATCCAATTGTCCGTTATTTCCCTCAATGTTTCCTCTAGGGAAGCCTGGTAATGGTCTTGGAGAATCACCAATGTTGTGTGGCCCCAATTTTTGGCATTCCCCCAAATTAACTCCTCCGTTATCGAGGAAGGGGAAGCCGGTTTGATCATCGTGGTCAAGATGTCCACCACCCTGTTGATCACTCTCGGCCCCTCGTAGTCTGGTCCGGGGGTCACATTTTCCAAGTGGTGTATCATCTTAATCACTTTTAGGAATCTTCGCACCCTCTGTCCCATTGCCGGATCCATTGGTTGTTGGTGCGTTCGAGTCTCCGTTCTCCATCTTGGCCATTGGTGATTCCTCCCCACTCCTTGACTCACTACAGATGCGTAGGAGCGAGACTGCGTGCGAGCTTGTCTTGGCGGACGACGGGAGGAGGTCCATTGACCTGAAGGTGGCACTGGCCAGTTAGGCGTGTAGGGCTGAGCCCCCCTGCCCCCTCTATTCGGGGGGGCAGTAGAGAATGCTCTGGCCCCCCTCCAGTTGGGACCTCCCCCCTGTCGGGACTGGGAGATGGCCCCTTGCGGTCGTGTGTCCCTCCTGTGGGCACGGGCACGACGCCTCCCGTGCTGCACTAGTGTCCAACCCCCCTCCCTTGGGTCCATGTTGGTACACCGAGTATGAAATTGTATGTATTTTTTTATGATTTTTTATGTTTTGTGATTTTTTTCTTTATTTTTATCTGATTTTGTAAATTTTTTTGGATTTTTTTTATTTTAAGAAATGTAAAAATAAACAAATAAACAAACACACAAACAAACAAGTAAACAAGCAAACAAATAAAGTTCTTAAACAAAAAAGACCTTAAAAGGCTTGGTGGGTGTGTTCTCGCGACGTTTCGGCCGCTGTGGGCCTTCTTCAGGCAAACACACCACTGATCAATTCACACAACTAATGCAGCTGGTGTTGATCCAACAAAAGCAAAGTGCAAAGTGAGGCACTTTCAACTTGCACTCCAACTTTAAAGTGTCTAAACCAAACTTGAAAGTTTCACTTGTCTTTTAACTTCTCCATTCTCTTTTTTCCTTCCTTCCCTTTCCCCATGAATTGAACCTTATAGATGATGTCTACCCATTCATGTATTTATATATTTATGTGTTTTTAGATATTTATTCATTTATTGATATATTTACATATTTATATAATTATATATTTATATGTTTATTTATTTATTTATTTATTTATTGGGGTTAGGGTTAGGGTTAGGGTTGGGGGTAGGGTTAGGGTTAGGGTTGGGCCTAGGGTTAGGGTTAGGGTTAGGGTTAGGGCTAGGGTTAGGGTTAGGGTTAGGGTTAGGGCTAGGGTTAGGGTTAGGGTTAGGGTTAGGGTTAGGGCTAGGGTTAGGGTTAGGGCCAGGGTTAGGGTTAGGGTTAGGGTTAGGGCCAGGGTTAGGGTTAGGGTTAGGGTTAGGGTTAGGGCCAAGGTTAGGGTTAGGGTTAGGGTTAAGGTTAGGGTTAGGGGTTGGGGCTAGGGCCCCCATTCCTCCTCCCGTTCATCCACCTTCCTTCCCACCCTTTCTTCCTTTTAAGCCTTATTTAGTCCCCCCGGCATTTTAGTACCCAGAATCCGAATCCAATTCCTTTCTGCCCTTTTTCTATCCCTGTCTTCCCATCCCAAATTAGTTTGCAATCCCGCCACTCGCATTTCCCTTAACCCATGTCGTCCAAAATGGCGAACCAATGGCTTATCCATTCCTTTTTTGTTTTTAATGTTATATCTATGTTGCCACATTCTGATTCTAATCGAATTTTTGGTCTCGCCGACATATTGTTTTCTGCATTTTGCGCAAAATAGTACATATACACAATTGGATGTACTTAAAGTGAAATTTTGTTTGATTTTAATTACTCTGTTGTTCGTCCTATTAGTTATGAATTTAAGTTTATAAAAGTATTTCGGCGTGGGTTCCTTGGTCTCTCTCCGGAATGGTTTTATTCTTGCCTTGACCAACATGTCTCTGAGGCTTTTGTGTTTTCTGTAGGCTCTGATGGGGGTACATTTTGACCAGGCATCCATGTTCCCAAGTTTCTCTTTGTAGTTTTTCTTTATTATGGAGGTGATTACCCTACTTGCCGTGGAAAAATAGGTGATTATCGGAATGCCTCTTGTATCATCCTTTCTTGTCCTGTCCCTGAAAGTCTTCAGACAATGTTGCAGCATTGGCCTTCTATACCCCCGTTGTCTTAATGCCTTAAATAGAATCCTTACTGCTTCCCAAAAGTCTTCCTCCTGTGTACAAATCCGGTCAAATCGTAACAGTTGGGATTTAACTATGCCTCTAAAAGTATGTTTTGGGTGAAAACTATTCTTGAACAGAAGTGCGTGCGTGTCCGTTTCTTTAAAGAAAACTTTAATGTCTAATGTATTGTTTGTCCAAAATTTGGGTCCCTTATACACCGTTGTGTCCAAAAAATTGATTGAATTGTCATTGATTTCGTATTTTAATTTTATGGAGGGATCGTGTGAATTTAAAATGTCTATGAATTTTAGAAAGTCTTCCTTTGATCCCGACCAAATGCCCCATATATCGTCCAAATACCTTAAATAATGTAACGGCTGTATCGGGCATTTTCCTAAGGCCTCCTCCTCCCACTTGGCCATAAAAATGTTTGCATATGCGGGGGAGAACCTTTTCCCCATCGCCGTCCCCTTAATTTGCAAATAAAATTCAGAGTTGAATTCAAAGTCGTTCCGGGTTAAATTTATTTCCAATAGTTCCAAAATGGCCTTGTCCGGTCTTCTCTTATCTGGGTATTTATTAAATATGTATTTGACTGCTGCTAGTCCGGCTTTCGTGTCTATGTTCGTGTACATGTTGTTAACGTCCAGGGAAAAGAAAAATGAATTCACTGGGATTTTAAAGTTTTTAACTAATTCGATGAAATGATAAGTGTCCTTGACATACGCCGGGTGTTTGGTCGATAAGGGGTTCAAAAAATGGTCGATGTATTGCGCTGTTCCGTAGGTCTCGCTTCCGCAATCCGAAACGATAGGCCTGCCTGGTGGAGTCACAAACGGCGGATTCCATTGTTCCGGCTTTTTATGGATTTTGGGTAACATATAAAATCTCCTTGCCCTCGGTTCCCCGGTTCCAATCAGGTAATTTCTTTGTTTGGCCGTAATAAATTTTTTTCGATACAATTCCATCATAATTCTTTGTACCATTGGGATGGTCTCCAAATAAATCGGGCCGTCTAATTTTTTATAGTATTCCTGATCCTTTAATTGTCGATAACCTTCTTGAATGTATTGGTCTCGTCCCATAATTACTACCGAACTTCCTTTATCCGCCGGTTTTATTATTATATGTTTGTTAGACATCAATTCCCTTAACGCCCTTACTTCGGCCTGGGAGATATTTGGTCTCTCCCGTCGTGTCCATCCGAAACGTGCCAAATCTTTTTGGTCACCCTCAATCAGTGCTTTTAGTTCCGGTGACATCATTTCCGGGGGTGGCAACCAAGTGGACGGCCCTGAGAACGGTCGTTGTTCCTGCTCCGCCCTACCTTCAAAATATTCCATAATTCTAAGTTTCCGGTGGTAATCCTGTAAGTCCAATTTTCTTTGAATTTTTTGATTTTTGTATAAGTCAATCGTAGGTACAAATGTCAACCCCTTGCCTAATAATTTTAAATGTGCCTCCGTAGGGTGAAAGTCCTTGGTCAAAACCACTACATTCTCCGCCCCTCTGGGCAGTGTCTCCGGTATCCCCCTCCCTTCAAGGTTTAAGGGGGACACAAGTTTAAATAATCGATCCAATGCTCCAGCATGTGTAATGCTGTCAACTCGGTCCAATGAATGCAATCCCCCACCGTCTCAAAGTGTACCTCCGGCAGTAGGGGGATGCAGGGCATATGCCGGGAAATATGGTCGTTCATCTGCAACAGTACCCCCTGATGTTCTTCCTGGAGGTCGGTGGAGAAATTGATTAACGGGATCCAGATGTCTGCCTGTGGAAACCGCTTCTTGGCTTCCTTGAACGCACCCTGCAGTTGTTTGCAGGCTGTGGCCCTAAAGTTTTGCTCTTTACAGTTGATTCCGAATGACAACACTACTTTCTCCACTATGCCCACCACCTTCGCCTTCGCCATCAACAGTTCGGCATTGCGAAATGTGGCCCCCGGGAAGCTATCTATCTGCAAATCCGGGAGAGTGTGTTGTGGGAACCTGGACACATTCGAGTCTCCCAGAATCAACCACCGTTTGTTGACCGTCAACTCCCATTGTGTGTTTTTACGGTTGGTATTTGCATGCCTTGTTACTCTGAATCTCGGCCATTCCGGGGTGGGTGCGCAGTCCTCTTCTTCCTCGGATTCCCGAGTGTCTTCCTCTCTCGCCGATTCCGAATCCGAAGTGCTCTCTGTATCCTCTAATTCCAGTTCCATATTCTGTTCTTCCATCATCTCTGTATATATGTCGGCTCTTCTTCCACTGCCTATCAGAGGTAACGTGGGCGTCGTATCTAGGTCTGCCCCATGTGTGTCATCCATCAAACAACTCTGTTCCCCTTCACTCCTCGGTCCGTCTCTTTGTGTCGTGTTATCTCTCCCCCCTACATCTATCAGTTGTTCGACCGCCTGTGTGCTTGCTGTTCTTTCTTTTGTTTTTTCTCTTTTCCTCTCTCTCCTCTCTCTCCTCTGTGGCTTGGGGGAATCACCAAATTCCTGCTGGGGTCCCTCCGAAGCCACCGGTGCTTGCGTTGGTGGCCCCTCTACTTCATTCCTCTGTAGGGTTACGGGATCTTCCCCCGGCTCCGTCATGGTTCCAACGGAATTCCTAGCCACAGGTTCGGGTCTCGGCTGGTCAGGTTGTCGGACTTCTTGGTTGGATTGTTGGACTTCCTGTTGATCCGGGACTCCATCTTCTCCTAACGACTGGCCTATTCCCCCTGCCACTGGCGCACATGAGGCAATCCTTGCCCTTGCATGTTCGATGACTTGTCTCCTCAGTCGGGGAAGGTTTCGTTGGGCCCATCTCACTGCAACCTCAAATAGTTGGTTCCAATCTTGGATCCAATTGTCCGTTATTTCCCTCAATGTTTCCTCTAGGGAAGCCTGGTAATGGTCTTGGAGAATCACCAATGTTGTGTGGCCCCAATTTTTGGCATTCCCCCAAATTAACTCCTCCGTTATCGAGGAAGGGGAAGCCGGTTTGATCATCGTGGTCAAGATGTCCACCACCCTGTTGATCACTCTCGGCCCCTCGTAGTCTGGTCCGGGGGTCACATTTTCCAAGTGGTGTATCATCTTAATCACTTTTAGGAATCTTCGCACCCTCTGTCCCATTGCCGGATCCATTGGTTGTTGGTGCGTTCGAGTCTCCGTTCTCCATCTTGGCCATTGGTGATTCCTCCCCACTCCTTGACTCACTACAGATGCGTAGGAGCGAGACTGCGTGCGAGCTTGTCTTGGCGGACGACGGGAGGAGGTCCATTGACCTGAAGGTGGCACTGGCCAGTTAGGCGTGTAGGGCTGAGCCCCCCTGCCCCCTCTATTCGGGGGGGCAGTAGAGAATGCTCTGGCCCCCCTCCAGTTGGGACCTCCCCCCTGTCGGGACTGGGAGATGGCCCCTTGCGGTCGTGTGTCCCTCCTGTGGGCACGGGCACGACGCCTCCCGTGCTGCACTAGTGTCCAACCCCCCTCCCTTGGGTCCATGTTGGTACACCGAGTATGAAATTGTATGTATTTTTTTATGATTTTTTATGTTTTGTGATTTTTTTCTTTATTTTTATCTGATTTTGTAAATTTTTTTGGATTTTTTTTATTTTAAGAAATGTAAAAATAAACAAATAAACAAACACACAAACAAACAAGTAAACAAGCAAACAAATAAAGTTCTTAAACAAAAAAGACCTTAAAAGGCTTGGTGGGTGTGTTCTCGCGACGTTTCGGCCGCTGTGGGCCTTCTTCAGGCAAACACACCACTGATCAATTCACACAACTAATGCAGCTGGTGTTGATCCAACAAAAGCAAAGTGCAAAGTGAGGCACTTTCAACTTGCACTCCAACTTTAAAGTGTCTAAACCAAACTTGAAAGTTTCACTTGTCTTTTAACTTCTCCATTCTCTTTTTTCCTTCCTTCCCTTTCCCCATGAATTGAACCTTATAGATGATGTCTACCCATTCATGTATTTATATATTTATGTGTTTTTAGATATTTATTCATTTATTGATATATTTACATATTTATATAATTATATATTTATATGTTTATTTATTTATTTATTTATTTATTGGGGTTAGGGTTAGGGTTAGGGTTGGGGGTAGGGTTAGGGTTAGGGTTGGGCCTAGGGTTAGGGTTAGGGTTAGGGTTAGGGCTAGGGTTAGGGTTAGGGTTAGGGTTAGGGTTAGGGTTAGGGCTAGGGTTAGGGTTAGGGTTAGGGTTAGGGTTAGGGCTAGGGTTAGGGTTAGGGCCAGGGTTAGGGTTAGGGTTAGGGTTAGGGCCAGGGTTAGGGTTAGGGTTAGGGTTAGGGTTAGGGCCAAGGTTAGGGTTAGGGTTAGGGTTAAGGTTAGGGTTAGGGGTTGGGGCTAGGGCCCCCATTCCTCCTCCCGTTCATCCACCTTCCTTCCCACCCTTTCTTCCTTTTAAGCCTTATTTAGTCCCCCCGGCATTTTAGTACCCAGAATCCGAATCCAATTCCTTTCTGCCCTTTTTCTATCCCTGTCTTCCCATCCCAAATTAGTTTGCAATCCCGCCACTCGCATTTCCCTTAACCCATGTCGTCCAAAATGGCGAACCAATGGCTTATCCATTCCTTTTTTGTTTTTAATGTTATATCTATGTTGCCACATTCTGATTCTAATCGAATTTTTGGTCTCGCCGACATATTGTTTTCTGCATTTTGCGCAAAATAGTACATATACACAATTGGATGTACTTAAAGTGAAATTTTGTTTGATTTTAATTACTCTGTTGTTCGTCCTATTAGTTATGAATTTAAGTTTATAAAAGTATTTCGGCGTGGGTTCCTTGGTCTCTCTCCGGAATGGTTTTATTCTTGCCTTGACCAACATGTCTCTGAGGCTTTTGTGTTTTCTGTAGGCTCTGATGGGGGTACATTTTGACCAGGCATCCATGTTCCCAAGTTTCTCTTTGTAGTTTTTCTTTATTATGGAGGTGATTACCCTACTTGCCGTGGAAAAATAGGTGATTATCGGAATGCCTCTTGTATCATCCTTTCTTGTCCTGTCCCTGAAAGTCTTCAGACAATGTTGCAGCATTGGCCTTCTATACCCCCGTTGTCTTAATGCCTTAAATAGAATCCTTACTGCTTCCCAAAAGTCTTCCTCCTGTGTACAAATCCGGTCAAATCGTAACAGTTGGGATTTAACTATGCCTCTAAAAGTATGTTTTGGGTGAAAACTATTCTTGAACAGAAGTGCGTGCGTGTCCGTTTCTTTAAAGAAAACTTTAATGTCTAATGTATTGTTTGTCCAAAATTTGGGTCCCTTATACACCGTTGTGTCCAAAAAATTGATTGAATTGTCATTGATTTCGTATTTTAATTTTATGGAGGGATCGTGTGAATTTAAAATGTCTATGAATTTTAGAAAGTCTTCCTTTGATCCCGACCAAATGCCCCATATATCGTCCAAATACCTTAAATAATGTAACGGCTGTATCGGGCATTTTCCTAAGGCCTCCTCCTCCCACTTGGCCATAAAAATGTTTGCATATGCGGGGGAGAACCTTTTCCCCATCGCCGTCCCCTTAATTTGCAAATAAAATTCAGAGTTGAATTCAAAGTCGTTCCGGGTTAAATTTATTTCCAATAGTTCCAAAATGGCCTTGTCCGGTCTTCTCTTATCTGGGTATTTATTAAATATGTATTTGACTGCTGCTAGTCCGGCTTTCGTGTCTATGTTCGTGTACATGTTGTTAACGTCCAGGGAAAAGAAAAATGAATTCACTGGGATTTTAAAGTTTTTAACTAATTCGATGAAATGATAAGTGTCCTTGACATACGCCGGGTGTTTGGTCGATAAGGGGTTCAAAAAATGGTCGATGTATTGCGCTGTTCCGTAGGTCTCGCTTCCGCAATCCGAAACGATAGGCCTGCCTGGTGGAGTCACAAACGGCGGATTCCATTGTTCCGGCTTTTTATGGATTTTGGGTAACATATAAAATCTCCTTGCCCTCGGTTCCCCGGTTCCAATCAGGTAATTTCTTTGTTTGGCCGTAATAAATTTTTTTCGATACAATTCCATCATAATTCTTTGTACCATTGGGATGGTCTCCAAATAAATCGGGCCGTCTAATTTTTTATAGTATTCCTGATCCTTTAATTGTCGATAACCTTCTTGAATGTATTGGTCTCGTCCCATAATTACTACCGAACTTCCTTTATCCGCCGGTTTTATTATTATATGTTTGTTAGACATCAATTCCCTTAACGCCCTTACTTCGGCCTGGGAGATATTTGGTCTCTCCCGTCGTGTCCATCCGAAACGTGCCAAATCTTTTTGGTCACCCTCAATCAGTGCTTTTAGTTCCGGTGACATCATTTCCGGGGGTGGCAACCAAGTGGACGGCCCTGAGAACGGTCGTTGTTCCTGCTCCGCCCTACCTTCAAAATATTCCATAATTCTAAGTTTCCGGTGGTAATCCTGTAAGTCCAATTTTCTTTGAATTTTTTGATTTTTGTATAAGTCAATCGTAGGTACAAATGTCAACCCCTTGCCTAATAATTTTAAATGTGCCTCCGTAGGGTGAAAGTCCTTGGTCAAAACCACTACATTCTCCGCCCCTCTGGGCAGTGTCTCCGGTATCCCCCTCCCTTCAAGGTTTAAGGGGGACACAAGTTTAAATAATCGATCCAATGCTCCAGCATGTGTAATGCTGTCAACTCGGTCCAATGAATGCAATCCCCCACCGTCTCAAAGTGTACCTCCGGCAGTAGGGGGATGCAGGGCATATGCCGGGAAATATGGTCGTTCATCTGCAACAGTACCCCCTGATGTTCTTCCTGGAGGTCGGTGGAGAAATTGATTAACGGGATCCAGATGTCTGCCTGTGGAAACCGCTTCTTGGCTTCCTTGAACGCACCCTGCAGTTGTTTGCAGGCTGTGGCCCTAAAGTTTTGCTCTTTACAGTTGATTCCGAATGACAACACTACTTTCTCCACTATGCCCACCACCTTCGCCTTCGCCATCAACAGTTCGGCATTGCGAAATGTGGCCCCCGGGAAGCTATCTATCTGCAAATCCGGGAGAGTGTGTTGTGGGAACCTGGACACATTCGAGTCTCCCAGAATCAACCACCGTTTGTTGACCGTCAACTCCCATTGTGTGTTTTTACGGTTGGTATTTGCATGCCTTGTTACTCTGAATCTCGGCCATTCCGGGGTGGGTGCGCAGTCCTCTTCTTCCTCGGATTCCCGAGTGTCTTCCTCTCTCGCCGATTCCGAATCCGAAGTGCTCTCTGTATCCTCTAATTCCAGTTCCATATTCTGTTCTTCCATCATCTCTGTATATATGTCGGCTCTTCTTCCACTGCCTATCAGAGGTAACGTGGGCGTCGTATCTAGGTCTGCCCCATGTGTGTCATCCATCAAACAACTCTGTTCCCCTTCACTCCTCGGTCCGTCTCTTTGTGTCGTGTTATCTCTCCCCCCTACATCTATCAGTTGTTCGACCGCCTGTGTGCTTGCTGTTCTTTCTTTTGTTTTTTCTCTTTTCCTCTCTCTCCTCTCTCTCCTCTGTGGCTTGGGGGAATCACCAAATTCCTGCTGGGGTCCCTCCGAAGCCACCGGTGCTTGCGTTGGTGGCCCCTCTACTTCATTCCTCTGTAGGGTTACGGGATCTTCCCCCGGCTCCGTCATGGTTCCAACGGAATTCCTAGCCACAGGTTCGGGTCTCGGCTGGTCAGGTTGTCGGACTTCTTGGTTGGATTGTTGGACTTCCTGTTGATCCGGGACTCCATCTTCTCCTAACGACTGGCCTATTCCCCCTGCCACTGGCGCACATGAGGCAATCCTTGCCCTTGCATGTTCGATGACTTGTCTCCTCAGTCGGGGAAGGTTTCGTTGGGCCCATCTCACTGCAACCTCAAATAGTTGGTTCCAATCTTGGATCCAATTGTCCGTTATTTCCCTCAATGTTTCCTCTAGGGAAGCCTGGTAATGGTCTTGGAGAATCACCAATGTTGTGTGGCCCCAATTTTTGGCATTCCCCCAAATTAACTCCTCCGTTATCGAGGAAGGGGAAGCCGGTTTGATCATCGTGGTCAAGATGTCCACCACCCTGTTGATCACTCTCGGCCCCTCGTAGTCTGGTCCGGGGGTCACATTTTCCAAGTGGTGTATCATCTTAATCACTTTTAGGAATCTTCGCACCCTCTGTCCCATTGCCGGATCCATTGGTTGTTGGTGCGTTCGAGTCTCCGTTCTCCATCTTGGCCATTGGTGATTCCTCCCCACTCCTTGACTCACTACAGATGCGTAGGAGCGAGACTGCGTGCGAGCTTGTCTTGGCGGACGACGGGAGGAGGTCCATTGACCTGAAGGTGGCACTGGCCAGTTAGGCGTGTAGGGCTGAGCCCCCCTGCCCCCTCTATTCGGGGGGGCAGTAGAGAATGCTCTGGCCCCCCTCCAGTTGGGACCTCCCCCCTGTCGGGACTGGGAGATGGCCCCTTGCGGTCGTGTGTCCCTCCTGTGGGCACGGGCACGACGCCTCCCGTGCTGCACTAGTGTCCAACCCCCCTCCCTTGGGTCCATGTTGGTACACCGAGTATGAAATTGTATGTATTTTTTTATGATTTTTTATGTTTTGTGATTTTTTTCTTTATTTTTATCTGATTTTGTAAATTTTTTTGGATTTTTTTTATTTTAAGAAATGTAAAAATAAACAAATAAACAAACACACAAACAAACAAGTAAACAAGCAAACAAATAAAGTTCTTAAACAAAAAAGACCTTAAAAGGCTTGGTGGGTGTGTTCTCGCGACGTTTCGGCCGCTGTGGGCCTTCTTCAGGCAAACACACCACTGATCAATTCACACAACTAATGCAGCTGGTGTTGATCCAACAAAAGCAAAGTGCAAAGTGAGGCACTTTCAACTTGCACTCCAACTTTAAAGTGTCTAAACCAAACTTGAAAGTTTCACTTGTCTTTTAACTTCTCCATTCTCTTTTTTCCTTCCTTCCCTTTCCCCATGAATTGAACCTTATAGATGATGTCTACCCATTCATGTATTTATATATTTATGTGTTTTTAGATATTTATTCATTTATTGATATATTTACATATTTATATAATTATATATTTATATGTTTATTTATTTATTTATTTATTTATTGGGGTTAGGGTTAGGGTTAGGGTTGGGGGTAGGGTTAGGGTTAGGGTTGGGCCTAGGGTTAGGGTTAGGGTTAGGGTTAGGGCTAGGGTTAGGGTTAGGGTTAGGGTTAGGGTTAGGGTTAGGGCTAGGGTTAGGGTTAGGGTTAGGGTTAGGGTTAGGGCTAGGGTTAGGGTTAGGGCCAGGGTTAGGGTTAGGGTTAGGGTTAGGGCCAGGGTTAGGGTTAGGGTTAGGGTTAGGGTTAGGGCCAAGGTTAGGGTTAGGGTTAGGGTTAAGGTTAGGGTTAGGGGTTGGGGCTAGGGCCCCCATTCCTCCTCCCGTTCATCCACCTTCCTTCCCACCCTTTCTTCCTTTTAAGCCTTATTTAGTCCCCCCGGCATTTTAGTACCCAGAATCCGAATCCAATTCCTTTCTGCCCTTTTTCTATCCCTGTCTTCCCATCCCAAATTAGTTTGCAATCCCGCCACTCGCATTTCCCTTAACCCATGTCGTCCAAAATGGCGAACCAATGGCTTATCCATTCCTTTTTTGTTTTTAATGTTATATCTATGTTGCCACATTCTGATTCTAATCGAATTTTTGGTCTCGCCGACATATTGTTTTCTGCATTTTGCGCAAAATAGTACATATACACAATTGGATGTACTTAAAGTGAAATTTTGTTTGATTTTAATTACTCTGTTGTTCGTCCTATTAGTTATGAATTTAAGTTTATAAAAGTATTTCGGCGTGGGTTCCTTGGTCTCTCTCCGGAATGGTTTTATTCTTGCCTTGACCAACATGTCTCTGAGGCTTTTGTGTTTTCTGTAGGCTCTGATGGGGGTACATTTTGACCAGGCATCCATGTTCCCAAGTTTCTCTTTGTAGTTTTTCTTTATTATGGAGGTGATTACCCTACTTGCCGTGGAAAAATAGGTGATTATCGGAATGCCTCTTGTATCATCCTTTCTTGTCCTGTCCCTGAAAGTCTTCAGACAATGTTGCAGCATTGGCCTTCTATACCCCCGTTGTCTTAATGCCTTAAATAGAATCCTTACTGCTTCCCAAAAGTCTTCCTCCTGTGTACAAATCCGGTCAAATCGTAACAGTTGGGATTTAACTATGCCTCTAAAAGTATGTTTTGGGTGAAAACTATTCTTGAACAGAAGTGCGTGCGTGTCCGTTTCTTTAAAGAAAACTTTAATGTCTAATGTATTGTTTGTCCAAAATTTGGGTCCCTTATACACCGTTGTGTCCAAAAAATTGATTGAATTGTCATTGATTTCGTATTTTAATTTTATGGAGGGATCGTGTGAATTTAAAATGTCTATGAATTTTAGAAAGTCTTCCTTTGATCCCGACCAAATGCCCCATATATCGTCCAAATACCTTAAATAATGTAACGGCTGTATCGGGCATTTTCCTAAGGCCTCCTCCTCCCACTTGGCCATAAAAATGTTTGCATATGCGGGGGAGAACCTTTTCCCCATCGCCGTCCCCTTAATTTGCAAATAAAATTCAGAGTTGAATTCAAAGTCGTTCCGGGTTAAATTTATTTCCAATAGTTCCAAAATGGCCTTGTCCGGTCTTCTCTTATCTGGGTATTTATTAAATATGTATTTGACTGCTGCTAGTCCGGCTTTCGTGTCTATGTTCGTGTACATGTTGTTAACGTCCAGGGAAAAGAAAAATGAATTCACTGGGATTTTAAAGTTTTTAACTAATTCGATGAAATGATAAGTGTCCTTGACATACGCCGGGTGTTTGGTCGATAAGGGGTTCAAAAAATGGTCGATGTATTGCGCTGTTCCGTAGGTCTCGCTTCCGCAATCCGAAACGATAGGCCTGCCTGGTGGAGTCACAAACGGCGGATTCCATTGTTCCGGCTTTTTATGGATTTTGGGTAACATATAAAATCTCCTTGCCCTCGGTTCCCCGGTTCCAATCAGGTAATTTCTTTGTTTGGCCGTAATAAATTTTTTTCGATACAATTCCATCATAATTCTTTGTACCATTGGGATGGTCTCCAAATAAATCGGGCCGTCTAATTTTTTATAGTATTCCTGATCCTTTAATTGTCGATAACCTTCTTGAATGTATTGGTCTCGTCCCATAATTACTACCGAACTTCCTTTATCCGCCGGTTTTATTATTATATGTTTGTTAGACATCAATTCCCTTAACGCCCTTACTTCGGCCTGGGAGATATTTGGTCTCTCCCGTCGTGTCCATCCGAAACGTGCCAAATCTTTTTGGTCACCCTCAATCAGTGCTTTTAGTTCCGGTGACATCATTTCCGGGGGTGGCAACCAAGTGGACGGCCCTGAGAACGGTCGTTGTTCCTGCTCCGCCCTACCTTCAAAATATTCCATAATTCTAAGTTTCCGGTGGTAATCCTGTAAGTCCAATTTTCTTTGAATTTTTTGATTTTTGTATAAGTCAATCGTAGGTACAAATGTCAACCCCTTGCCTAATAATTTTAAATGTGCCTCCGTAGGGTGAAAGTCCTTGGTCAAAACCACTACATTCTCCGCCCCTCTGGGCAGTGTCTCCGGTATCCCCCTCCCTTCAAGGTTTAAGGGGGACACAAGTTTAAATAATCGATCCAATGCTCCAGCATGTGTAATGCTGTCAACTCGGTCCAATGAATGCAATCCCCCACCGTCTCAAAGTGTACCTCCGGCAGTAGGGGGATGCAGGGCATATGCCGGGAAATATGGTCGTTCATCTGCAACAGTACCCCCTGATGTTCTTCCTGGAGGTCGGTGGAGAAATTGATTAACGGGATCCAGATGTCTGCCTGTGGAAACCGCTTCTTGGCTTCCTTGAACGCACCCTGCAGTTGTTTGCAGGCTGTGGCCCTAAAGTTTTGCTCTTTACAGTTGATTCCGAATGACAACACTACTTTCTCCACTATGCCCACCACCTTCGCCTTCGCCATCAACAGTTCGGCATTGCGAAATGTGGCCCCCGGGAAGCTATCTATCTGCAAATCCGGGAGAGTGTGTTGTGGGAACCTGGACACATTCGAGTCTCCCAGAATCAACCACCGTTTGTTGACCGTCAACTCCCATTGTGTGTTTTTACGGTTGGTATTTGCATGCCTTGTTACTCTGAATCTCGGCCATTCCGGGGTGGGTGCGCAGTCCTCTTCTTCCTCGGATTCCCGAGTGTCTTCCTCTCTCGCCGATTCCGAATCCGAAGTGCTCTCTGTATCCTCTAATTCCAGTTCCATATTCTGTTCTTCCATCATCTCTGTATATATGTCGGCTCTTCTTCCACTGCCTATCAGAGGTAACGTGGGCGTCGTATCTAGGTCTGCCCCATGTGTGTCATCCATCAAACAACTCTGTTCCCCTTCACTCCTCGGTCCGTCTCTTTGTGTCGTGTTATCTCTCCCCCCTACATCTATCAGTTGTTCGACCGCCTGTGTGCTTGCTGTTCTTTCTTTTGTTTTTTCTCTTTTCCTCTCTCTCCTCTGTGGCTTGGGGGAATCACCAAATTCCTGCTGGGGTCCCTCCGAAGCCACCGGTGCTTGCGTTGGTGGCCCCTCTACTTCATTCCTCTGTAGGGTTACGGGATCTTCCCCCGGCTCCGTCATGGTTCCAACGGAATTCCTAGCCACAGGTTCGGGTCTCGGCTGGTCAGGTTGTCGGACTTCTTGGTTGGATTGTTGGACTTCCTGTTGATCCGGGACTCCATCTTCTCCTAACGACTGGCCTATTCCCCCTGCCACTGGCGCACATGAGGCAATCCTTGCCCTTGCATGTTCGATGACTTGTCTCCTCAGTCGGGGAAGGTTTCGTTGGGCCCATCTCACTGCAACCTCAAATAGTTGGTTCCAATCTTGGATCCAATTGTCCGTTATTTCCCTCAATGTTTCCTCTAGGGAAGCCTGGTAATGGTCTTGGAGAATCACCAATGTTGTGTGGCCCCAATTTTTGGCATTCCCCCAAATTAACTCCTCCGTTATCGAGGAAGGGGAAGCCGGTTTGATCATCGTGGTCAAGATGTCCACCACCCTGTTGATCACTCTCGGCCCCTCGTAGTCTGGTCCGGGGGTCACATTTTCCAAGTGGTGTATCATCTTAATCACTTTTAGGAATCTTCGCACCCTCTGTCCCATTGCCGGATCCATTGGTTGTTGGTGCGTTCGAGTCTCCGTTCTCCATCTTGGCCATTGGTGATTCCTCCCCACTCCTTGACTCACTACAGATGCGTAGGAGCGAGACTGCGTGCGAGCTTGTCTTGGCGGACGACGGGAGGAGGTCCATTGACCTGAAGGTGGCACTGGCCAGTTAGGCGTGTAGGGCTGAGCCCCCCTGCCCCCTCTATTCGGGGGGGCAGTAGAGAATGCTCTGGCCCCCCTCCAGTTGGGACCTCCCCCCTGTCGGGACTGGGAGATGGCCCCTTGCGGTCGTGTGTCCCTCCTGTGGGCACGGGCACGACGCCTCCCGTGCTGCACTAGTGTCCAACCCCCCTCCCTTGGGTCCATGTTGGTACACCGAGTATGAAATTGTATGTATTTTTTTATGATTTTTTATGTTTTGTGATTTTTTTCTTTATTTTTATCTGATTTTGTAAATTTTTTTGGATTTTTTTTATTTTAAGAAATGTAAAAATAAACAAATAAACAAACACACAAACAAACAAGTAAACAAGCAAACAAATAAAGTTCTTAAACAAAAAAGACCTTAAAAGGCTTGGTGGGTGTGTTCTCGCGACGTTTCGGCCGCTGTGGGCCTTCTTCAGGCAAACACACCACTGATCAATTCACACAACTAATGCAGCTGGTGTTGATCCAACAAAAGCAAAGTGCAAAGTGAGGCACTTTCAACTTGCACTCCAACTTTAAAGTGTCTAAACCAAACTTGAAAGTTTCACTTGTCTTTTAACTTCTCCATTCTCTTTTTTCCTTCCTTCCCTTTCCCCATGAATTGAACCTTATAGATGATGTCTACCCATTCATGTATTTATATATTTATGTGTTTTTAGATATTTATTCATTTATTGATATATTTACATATTTATATAATTATATATTTATATGTTTATTTATTTATTTATTTATTTATTGGGGTTAGGGTTAGGGTTAGGGTTGGGGGTAGGGTTAGGGTTAGGGTTGGGCCTAGGGTTAGGGTTAGGGTTAGGGTTAGGGCTAGGGTTAGGGTTAGGGTTAGGGTTAGGGTTAGGGCTAGGGTTAGGGTTAGGGTTAGTAGGGTTAGGGTTAGGGTTAGGTTAGGGTTAGGGTTAGGGTTAGGGTTAGGGTTAGGGTTAGGGTTAGGGTAAGGGTTAGGGTTAGGGCTAGGGCTAGGGCTAGGGCTAGGGTAGGGTTAGGGATAGGGTTAGGGTTAGGCGGGAGGGTCTGTGCCCGTCCCCTGAATGGGGCAGGAGGAGCACGCTCCATCCCCCAGTCGTTCCTGCCACCCCGGTCCCCCTGTGGTTGACGGAGGCGTTGGCGCCTCCTCCCATAGCGGACCTCCGTCCAACCCCCCTCAAAATCCCTCATCTGGACTTGTAATTTTTTGGTGTGTTTTTAATGTCGCCTTTGTTATTCTTTTGTAATAAATGAATTTTAGGTTTGTTTTTATGGTATTCAAATAATGAGTTGTGTGTTTTTAATTAAAAAAGATGAAATAAACTGAAATGAATTGAAATGAGTGTGTTTTTTTGAGAAAAAAGAAAAAAAATTAATTAACTTATCTGATTAATGTATTTTTTGAATTATTTAATGATCCAATTATTTAATTAACTGTGTAGTTTTGTGCCCGTTGCAACGTTTCGACCCTTACGGGTCTTCCTCAGGCTTGGGCACAAGGGCTAGGGTTAGGGTTAGGGTTAGGGCTAGGGTTAGGGTTAGGGTTAGGGTTAGGGTTAGGGTTAGGGTTAGGGTTAGGGTTAGGGTTAGGGTTAGGGCTAGGGCTAGGGCTAGGGTTAGGGTTAGGGTTAGGGTTAGGGTTAGGGTTAGGGTTAGGGTTAGGGTTAGGGTTAGGGCTAGGGCTAGGGCTAGGGCTAGGGTTAGGGTTAGGGTTAGGGTTAGGGCTAGGGCTAGGGCTAGGGCTAGGGCTAGGGCTAGGGCTAGGATTAGGGCTAGGGTTAGGGTTAGGGTTAGGGTTAGGGTTAGGGTTAGGGCTAGGGCTAGGGTTAGGGTTAGGGTTAGGGTTAGGGCGAGGGCTGGGGCTAGGGCTAAGGCTAGGGCTAGGTTAGGGTTAGGGTTAGGGTTAGGGTTAGGGTTAGGGTTAGGGTTAGGATTAGGGCTAGGGTTAGGGTTAGGGTTAGTAGGGTTAGGGTTAGGGTTAGGGTTAGGTTAGGGTTAGGGTTAGGGTTAGGGTTAGGGTTAGGGTTAGGGTTAGGGTTAGGGTTAGGGTTAGGGTTAGGGTTAGGGTTAGGGTTAGGGCTAGGGCTAGGGCTAGGGCTAGGGTAGGGTTAGGGTTAGGGTTAGGGTTAGGGTTAGGCGGGAGGGTCTGAGCCCGTCCCCTGAATGGGGCAGGAGGAGCACGCTCCATCCCCCAGTCGTTCCTGCCACCTCGGTCCCCCTGTGGTTGACGGAGGCGTTGACGCCTCCTCCCATAGCGGACCTCCGTCCAACCCCCCTCAAAATCCCTCATCTGGACTTGTAATTTTTTGGTGTGTTTTTAATGTCGCCTTTGTTATTCTATTGTAATAAATGAATTTTAGGTTTGTTTTTATGGTATTCAAATAATGAGTTGTGTGTTTTTAATAAAAAAGATGAAATAAACTGAAATGAATTGAAATGAGTGTGTTTTTTTGAGAAAAAAGAAAAAAATTTAATTAACTTATCTGATTAATGTATTTTTTTTTTTATTTAATGATCCAATTATTTAATTAACTGTGTAGTTTTGTGCCCGTTGCAACGTTTCGACCCTTACGGGTCTTCCTCAGGCTTGGGCACAAGGGCTAGGGTTAGGGTTAGGGCTAGGGTTAGGGTTAGGGTTAGGGCTAGGGTTAGGGTTAGGGTTAGGGCTAGGGTTAGGGTTAGGGTTAGGGTTAGGGCTAGGGCTAGGGTTAGGGTTAGGGTTAGGGTTAGGGTTAGGGCTAGGGCTAGGGTTAGGGTTAGGGTTAGGGTTAGGGTTAGGGCTAGGGCTAGGGCTAGGGCTAGGGTTAGGGCTAGGGCTAGGGCTAGGGCTAGGGTTAGGGTTAGGGTTAGGGTTAGGGTTAGGGCTAGGGCTAGGGCTAGGGTTAGGGTTAGGGTTAGTAGGGTTAGGGTTAGGGTTAGGGTTAGGGTTAGGGTTAGGGTTAGGGTTAGGGTTAGGGCTAGGGCTAGGGCTAGGGTTAGGGTTAGGGTTAGGGT